>NW_024714488.1:0-57500 GCF_018991925.1 Homarus americanus
TAACAAACCTGCCCTATACAAAAATAACGTAGGACTAACTTTCTTCCTTTTTTTTATTTTTATTTGTGTAATCTAATCAACTCTAGTCTGGTTCTACTCTTATTCGACGTTTTGTCTGTCCTCTAAAACTAATTCTTCAAATTTATTCCAACATTATTCTTTCTGTTCTTCAGGTACAGTACTTTATAAGCAAAATCGAAAAAATATATACATATATATACATATATATATATATATATATATATATATATATATATATATATATATATATATATATATATATATATATATATATATATATATATATATATATATATATATATATATATATATTATATTTTTTTTTTTTTTTTTTACAATTTTATATTTCATCTGCATCTTTTGTTTCTTATTTTTCTTAACTCTTCTGAGGTTTTCCAACTTTTTAATATCTTGAGTTTAACCTCACTAAACTCATTACTGGACGCGTCTGACCCACATTCTGCCCTGTGGTAGGTTTTAGTTTGGGGCTACCACGATGATAAATTTTTCTAAAGATAATATGTTAATGTATTATTCAGCTATTTTCTTTTATCCTAGGGTTACAGCCACGTATAAAGATGCCTTGGTGAATTTAGCTACAATTTACAATAACCATCTAGTTTTTCACAGCCAAATAACCTTATTCTAACCCAATTCAACCCACGCTGTCCTACTTCTGTTGCAGCAGTTAAAAAGTGAGGCGAAAGACATGACAGCACAAGCAATGGAAATGCGGTCAGTGAGAAATTACAGTAAAGAAGTATTCAAAAATATATTGTAAAATATTGACTGGTCTCACGCAGCAAACTGTACGGAGGTATACACGAGGCTGCCAAGACAATCATAATTTTTTACTGGCGTTCTTGATGACGTAGCAAATATGAGGAGATAAGGGGAAAAACCAAGACTGAACACAGAGTAAGAGATAGACAGGATGCCGAGTCACCTTAAGCAAACAAAGTACAGAGAGAAATAAATGGAATAAAATCATAATACTTAAACAGTAAGACAAGAAACAAATATTATCCCAAAACAACACAACATGAAGTAGTAAACTCTTTTCCATTCCTATACAATAGTCAGGGCGATTCAGGAGTGGGCAAAGTGGGCAGCTGCCCAGGGGCTCTCACAATCTGGGGGGCTCCACATATTACAATGTTTTATTTATTTGTTTATTCATTTGGATTATTTTTATTTCATCTGACCTTTGGATTTAAAAAGCCTATACATGCATTCTTGGACATAATCATTATTTGAGTAGAGGTTTATCTGATTAATGATAAAAAATCATCTCTCTGTAATAACTAATAATATATTCTTTTCTGTAAGTCTCTTGAAAATTTTTGACATGTGGTAGTAGCTATCAGGGCTGGTCGACTTGAAACCACATGAATAACTCCAGTCATGTCTCACTTTTGTGTGTGTGTGTGTGTGTTGGGAATTTGTATACTATCAATAAATATACAGTTAATAAAAAATTTCTCAATGTTCTAATTTCAATATAACTGCATATGGCTTCAAAATTCTCCAAAGAAGTGTTCAAATTTCAAAATTTTCCGGGGGTCTTAGCGCCCCCGGAAATCCTGAGACATTTAGGCTCGCTTCACTCGCCACCCACACCTCTTGGGTAGTTATGAGGGGGCCCCCACAAAAGGCTGCCCATGGCCTCCACAGGTCTAAATCCGGCACTGACAATAGTTGTCTAATCATTAGGCAATATATTGCCGGTAGACTCAAACTACAGTGTAGGTTCAGATATTTTACATCCACCACAGAAAGAAAATAATTAGACTCCAACAAGAGCACAGGTTTGTTATTAGAGGAAGGAACTAGCTTAAACTTAATTCCAAAACAGAAAGAAAGGACTTCCAAACTTTAATTAAAAAGTCAACCCCATCATAAGGTAAAGAACCTCAAATTCCATAGTGAAAGGAATTAATCAGCTGGGGTTTATCTGGAGACAATTCCGAGGCCTTAAACTGAGATATGAAATATTTAAGTATCCCCGCTAGTCTTGTGATAGGGGGACCCGCTTGTCCTGGTAATCGTCTGTTGTGGTGATGACTCATGTGCCTACGACCTAACCAAATATCATCACCAAGTAACCATTGTGATGTCTTGTTGCCCACGATCTACCTACCTCTTCTATGATACGATACGATACGAAGTCATTAGTTAAGAGGTGAAAGAAGATTATTAGAATTGAAGAAAAGTGGTGAAACTGAAATACAGTAGGAGTAGAAAGAATCTGGGCTCAACCAGATCGCTTCATCTTTCTTATTGGTGTTTTGTCTTTGTTCTGCTCCTTGGGTCGTCAGACCTTGTATTAATATTGGTTTATTTATATACTGCTTATTATTATTATTTTTGTTATTGTTGGAGTTAGTGAGCCCGCCCAGGTCCTGTGTAACTGGGAGGTAGTCCATTATTTATTTATTTATTTATTTATTTTTTTTTTTTTTGGTGTTAGTTAAGTGTTAGTTGTGTTAGTCTGTGTACACTGCATGGAGGCCTGCCAGGTTCTTAGTGGAGCTGGTTGGTCACTCTCATCTTTATTCCTCTTGTAATGTTTTATGTAGAAATGTGTATATTGAGGCAGGAGGTGGTTCAATTACTTCTTCCTGGCTGATATAACTGAGAGGGTAAATTATATATATATATATATATATATATATATATATATATATATATATAATCTTGATAAAATCACACGAAGATGTCTTGAATAAAGACAAAGAAGGTACTCGTTGTTTACTGTGATTTTATCAAATTATATCCATTTTTGGATTTACATGAAATATATATATATATATATATATATATATATATATATATATATATATATATATATATATATATATATATATATATATATATATATATATATATATATATATATATATATATATATATATATATAATATATATATATATATTTTTTTTTTTTTTTTTTTTTTTGAGTTAGTGAGCCGCCAGGTCCTGTGTAGCTGGAGGGTAGTCACTTTTTTTTTTTTTTTTTTTTTTTTCTTACTAAGATGTTAGTTCAATGTTAAATGTTAAATGTTAAATGTTAAATATTAGTTATGTTAGTCTAAAGGTACATTGTATGGAGAGGCCTACCAGGTTCTTGTGGAGCTGGTAGGTCACTCACCTTTTATTCTCTATTAATGTTTTATATGTATATTGGGGCAGGAGATGGTCCAATTACTTTCTTCCTGGCTGATTTAAACCAACTGTGTTCATGGAATCCTTCGTTGTCTATATTATTTATCCAGTTTTGATATGTTTCTGTGTTAAGTTCAGTCACTTTTTCCAAATATTTACAGCTTTGTTGTGTATATCTACATTGATTGCTAAGAGGTTTGCTCTCTTGTGTAGCTGTTCATTATTGATGTGGTCTGTATATTTTATGTTATATATAAATCTGAGGGCTATATTTTGTACTGTTTGTAACCTTTTAATGCACGTTTTACTAAGGGTGTTCAATGGGATGGGTGGGTAGTCCATAATTGATTTGACAAGGGCAATATAAATCTTTCTTTGTTATTAATGCTAAGGTTCTTAAAGCGTTTTATTTTGATAATCTTATTCTTGCCTGTCGTTCTTTATCTTTTAAGTATGTTATATATCCTCTGTTAGTTTAATCCAAGCATCCTACCTCTTCTATGACAACAGGTAAGCAACAGATATACTTTCTTTCTCGAATCACTTCCAAGCCACCCAAATAATGACATCATCGCTTTGCGTCACCTGCGCCAACATCCTGGACGGGACTCTGGAGGCTGTCAAGAACGTTACGATAGCATAACATTAACGAATTTGACGATACCTAACCAAACTTCGAGCACAAGAACAATAAAATTCTTATAAAATGACGCTAATATTTTCAGTGTTAATAATATTGCCATGCCTTAGTGTTTTGTGAGCTGTTGTTCCTTGAAAATGCATAATAAACATAAAATATAGGCTGCACATTTATTTACAAAACTAACTAGTGACACTTTTATTTTCTAACTTCTTACTGAGAAAGAAAATATTAGACGTTGGATTTTCAGTAGATTAAAAGAATTGGGAAAAATAAAAGTAAATGACCCAACTACACTGAGATAAACACAACCTCAGTATTATTTATGAAAGGATGAAAAAGGAGACTAGAACAGGACGCACATTCTCAACATCAGATAGGAGTAATGTTGATATGAGGCTTCGAGTTACCCTGGCAGTCAGTCATAAACACAGGCATTGTTGGCCATGATACCTAGTCCGTGTAACCTGTAACCTTTCAGTCTATTGTCCCTGGGGCGTCCTCACACTCTTCTAACTGTGTGACAATCAACTAAGGACACACACACACACGAGGGATTCACAATGGCTCGTACGATATATATATATATATATATATATATATATATATATATATATATATATATATATATATATATATATATATATATATATATATAAGAGTATAAGGTGTAAGAATCAACCTTACTGTTTCAACTTGAAGCTGAAAACACAAAATACCGTCCAATATTATGCTGATTCTCTGCATTAACTATGAAAGTTTACTAAAGCACAGTTTAAAGAGATAAAATTAATGGCAGTTGAAGCAAAGTCTCAGGACACAAAGCAGCAACATTTGCCTGGTAGCTGGAGGCTCTTCCGCGTGTGTCGCTGTCTTTCACTTGAGCTGCTAGTTAGTCCTCAGAGAAGGATGTTTTAACCCCACGAGGAGGATGTTTGACGCTATAATGTTTTAACACTTTAAGAAGGATGATGAGAAGAAAGTTTTAACACTATGATGTTTTAACTTGTGAGAAGGATTTTTAACACTGGGATGTTTTGCCTTCATGAACACGATGACTTAACCCCGTGATTACGATAAACCTATGACAGCTTTATCCTTGTTCAACCTTAATACTGTACAACCCATGTTATATTGCTTCCTCATTATGAGATGTTCTTATTACCACCATGCTATTGTACTATTCCAGATGTTACTAAATGTTACATAATACTTCCTGAGATAAATATATAGTATATATCAGGTGCCTATAGGAGAGCACAGGTTCTCAACTGGCTCAGCCATTTAATATTATTATTATTATTATCCACTCTGTATCTGTGTTTTTCTGCAAATAAACTGTTTCAATTCCAATGGTTATGATCACTTAACCCCATGAAAATGACATAACCCCATGAATACGATAATTTAACCACATATACATTAACCCTTGTGCAATGACTTAACCTCTTGAGTACTATATCATCGTACTCGAGGAACAGCTCATCTTATTCAAAGGGTTTAAGACGTCGTACTCAAGGGATATGATACTCGTCATCAACGGACTTATTCACTATATTCAGGGTTTCTTATCATACTAATAAAAGCATAACTTGTATTTGGCTTCTTAGTTTGTTAAATATATACATAAATCACGAAGATAAACTAATAATAAGTAAAACAAAACAAAACAAAGATAACAAATAAATTAACAATAAGATAAACAATTAGCTAAATAATAGATTGACAGAATATATTACAAAGATAAACAAAACGATACTTTACCAAACTCTTGCGATGACGGAGTGACGTAAAACAACTTACTCGTACATTTGGCAGCGACATGATCAGCTCACCGAACCTAATGCTATCATATAAGTCTTTAACGCTTTGTCACTATTGAACATCTAAAAGAGTATGTTTAACGCTTAAGAACCTCGTATAACACTGTCAGGTCGCTAACTTATTGCCCTAAAGTTTGAGAAAATTTAATGATTCTCGCTGGAGGAGAGTAGCAGGTCCACACAGTTCATGAGGTGTGTACTATCTCTGTCTTCTCTCTAGAGGTCTCTCCTTGCCCGTCTCTCTGGCTATATCTTTACTCTCCTGTCTCTCTCTTCATTTTATCTTTTCTCCCCTCCTCTCTCTCTCTGTCTGTCTGTCCCTTACTCCTTCCATCCCTGTCTGTATTTCTTGGTGTCTGTCTTCTTTCTCTCTCTCTCTTGTCTTCTTTTCTCATTATTTCTCCTTCCTTCATTTTTTTTCTATCTCCTTCTCCATCCATCCTCCTTTTCTCCTCCTTCCCCTACTTTCTCTCTCCTCTTCCATCTTCCCTGTACTCTCTCTCCTCCTTCCCCTTTTAATTTCTCCTCTCTTCCATATTTTCTCTCTTCCTTCATCCTCTCTTTTTCTTTCTTCCTTTCATTCCTATTTTTCTCATTGTTTTTTCTTCTTCTATCCCTTCCTCCATTTCTCTTAATTCTCTTGAAGTCTTCCTCTCCTCTCGTCCTCCCTTCTCTTCCCCCTCTCTCCTCTCAAGCTGTCAGGTCGTGGGCGGTCCAAGTGAGTCTCTAGTAATGTAAAGCTTTCTAGATCACCTGAAGATCAGCCCCCGCCAGTTTATTTCACCTGATGATTAAACATTCTAGTACTACCTAGGGGGTGGTAGGTTAGATTAGGTTAGGTCAAGGTTAGCGTTAACTTGGGGGACTTAGCTTCAGGTGATCCCATCAATACTAAGCCACAGCCCATTCAGCTCGAGAGAGAGAGAGACTTACTTTCATTGGTGATTTATAGTCATCCATTGTCATCAGTGACCCAGGCACAGGTCACTGACCCACATCGGGGCCTGAGGGGCGAAAATGTAACAATAATAATAATAATAAAATAATAATAATATTAATATTAATAATAATTATTCATAGTAAATGAAATTTATAATAAAATAAAATAAAATGAAAATAAAATACTACTACTAATAATAATAATAGTTATAATAATAAAGAACCATAAAGAAATACAAAATGAAAAAATCAAAAGTGAGAAAACAATATATGTATGTTGTGTTGTCAATAGTAAGAGAAACAATTGAGACCCTGCAATTGTGTGTAAATGAGGCAGAAAGTCAGATGAGCAACCTGGGGCTTGGTCAAAATTTCGTGATGCCATATGGCAGCAGGGTCTACCATTAGACAACACATTATGCTTCCAATATCTTCACAGGCGGTACCTCCCTGTTTGGTAGCTGCCTACTACACCTCTGCAAGAGCTGTGGCTAATATTGATACGGAAATGTCGTTCCCTGGGCAGCGCAAAGTTAAAATGAACGTAATTCGTCAAGGAGAGTCTTGCTGAAGGCCGAAATCTTACATAAAATATAACAAGCAATTTAAAGCGCCAAGTAATCAACGTCATTTTAACCTTCAACTTTGACTTATCTCGAAGAAAACAAGAGACACCAACCCTGGGAAATGACACTCAAGAGGTGTTGTTTGAAGTGTGAAGACAATAACTCACAGTATTTGAGAGAGAGCAGTACTGTAACCTCAGGGACAAGAGCTTCACTGTGGTCGATGTTCAGACCTCCTGGCTCTTTCCACCCTGATTTACCTGATGCCCGTGAGACAGACAGACAGACAGACAGAGACAATCATTCACAAATGTCCGTGAAGAACCCAAATAGGTGAGTGTCCTGATGGTCGTTATGCTGCAGGTAAGATTGATAGGTGACTTTATTTACTGTAAACAAGATGATATGACTTGATTTGTTTACTGAACACCGTTGTCTCTGTCCTGTTGTAATGATCGTTAGTACCCACACCTGCTCTTAGTTCTGTTACCTGTAAAGTAGTGTTGTAGAGGATGGTGTGACTTACAGTGAACTGGAGTGGTGTGTGTGTACTGTCATCAGGAGTAGTGTTTGTGTACTGTCATCAGGAGTAGTGTTTGTTTACTGTCATCAGGAGTAGTGTTTGTCAACTGTCATCAGGAGTAGCGTCTGTGTACTGTCATCAGGAGTAGTGTTTGTGTACTGTCATCAGGAGTAGTGTTTGTGTACTGTCATCAGGAGTAGTGTTCGTGTACTGTCATCAGGAGAAGCGTCTGTGTACTGTCATCAGAGTAGTGTCTGTGTACTGTCATCAGGAGTAGTGTTTGTGTACTGTCATCAGGAGTAGCGTCTGTCTACTGTCATCAGGAGTAGTGTCTGTGTACTGTCATCAGGAGTAGTGTTTGTGTACTGTCATCAGGAGTAGTGTCTGTATACTGTCATCACTGAAATTCCATCACAAAGTTTATATCTGTACCTCGAGCGTTGTGTCTGAGGTGATTAAAGATGTATTGCTATGGATATTGAAAATCTTCTTTATCCACAGACACAAATGAACAATAACAACAATACGGACATGACTGAGCTGGAGGAGAGCCTGAACCCTCTTAGTGGATGTTTATCGTAGGGAATTATTATGTAACATTTAAATATCATCAGGATTATAATATGGTACATAGTGTAAGTAAATATGTATTAGAATGTTACCACGTTCATAAAAAATACATATAGTTGAGTTATGTTAAAGTGAAACAATAAAGTAACCACAGTTAGGATTATGTCGTGAGGTAATTTCTATCGTTAAAATCTGTCATAATGATTTTGATTGACACAGTAAAATAAAAAGCAAAGTTAAATACTTAGACAATAGATGTATTTTAAATGATGATTTAAATGAAGTTATTGTACATTGAGTCTTACCTTAGTGATCATGCATTATTATACTCTACCTGTACTTGCACCAACACCTGCTACCTGTACTTGCACCAACACCTGCTACCTGTACTTGTACCAACACCTGCTACCTGTACTTGCACCAACACCTGCTACCTGTACTTGCACCAACACCTGCTACCTGTACTTGCACCAACACCTGCTACCTGTACTTGCACCAACACCTGCTACCTGTACTTGTACCAACACCTGCTACCTGTGTACTTACACCAACAACTGCTACCTGTACTTGCACCAACAACTGCTACCTGTACTTGCACCAACACCTGCTACCTGTACTCCTTGCACCAACACCTGCTACCTGTACTTGCACCAACACCTGCTACCTGTACTTCTTGCGTAACCAACACCTTGCACCTGCTACCTGTACTTGTACCAACACCTGCTACCTGTACTTGCACCAACACCTGCTACCTGTACTTGAACCAACACCTGCTACCTGTACTTGCACCAACACCTGCTACCTATACTTGCACCAACAACTGCTACCTGTACTTGCACCAACACCTGCTACCTGTACTTGCACCAACACCTGCTACCTGTACTTGCACCAACACCTGCTACCTGTACTTGCACCAACACCTGCTACCTGTAACTTGCACCAACACCTGCTACCTATACTTGCACCAACACCTGCTACCTGTACTTGCACCAACACCTGCTACCTGTACTTGCACCAACACCTGCTACCTGTACTTGCACCAACACCTGCTACTCCTGACTTGCACCAACACCTGCTACCTGTACTTGCACCAACACCTGCTACCTGTTTCTGAAAATGTGGAATAAGATATTGACAAATTGGACAGATTAAACCACATACTGTACATGTATACACCACCTTCCGCCCAGCTCGTGACGCTCGTACTAACACAAGGCCCGGGACTGAAATTGGGATGTTACTGTCCAATCAAATTTCCAGGACTCAGCTGGGACTATCCAATTAGCTAGCCTGAAAGAGATTAATACAGCCAATCAGCTTCCAGAGGGGCAGTCAGAGTCAGCCAATCAGCTGCCAGTTATTGTAGTCGTGCTTATAACAGGACAGTAACTTAATTTCTCTGTATATGTACCAAACAGTAAGACTTCCATATAATATTATTTTCGTTTTTTTTCGTGAAATAATTTATTCTTTATGTTTTATATAAGAATTTCAATATATACTAATAAAATTCTTACATGCTTAAATATATCTTGATAAACCACACAGGAAAAGGAAACACTGGATATGTTATTGTATGATTTCACGGTCAAATGAAAGTCTTTGATATATCTTTTTATCAAAACTAGTCTAACTATTTAGTTGAAAATTGGTAGGTAAGCACGATTTCTATATTTCCTTCATATTTTATATATAATTCGTGTATATAAGTCACATGAGCGCTTAGCAGATAACCCTTACCAAATCAATGAACTGAGCTTCTGCGGTTGAGGTGATAAATTCCTAATTCATAACATTAAACGTGTTCCAATATTTCGAATTTTGATAAACATTCATAAGGAAAGAGAGACAGTGATATATATTTACTATTAACGAGATGCTAACGTTATATAATGAGATGGCAGTTGTATATCGTTAACGACATCTTAGTAGTGTTGACGAATAATAATTATCTGCCATTAGCCATTGTTATTTTTGTGTTGACAAGTAAATGTGATGTTGATAAGACTCGAGATTGAGTTACACACACACACACACACACACACACACACACACACACACACACACACACACACACACACACACACACACACAAACAGCTTATATAAAACTTCCGTCTTAACATGAATACCTAGGAATGCGCACAAACAGAAAGCCACCCAGAAAAGTAAGTAATTAGTAGGTAAGTAAGCAAGGGTAAATAGGTAAGTAAGTAAGTAAGAGAGAGAGAGAGAAAAAAAGAGAGTCAATAAGTAAAACAGAGACTAACTTAAAGTAAAAACCAATTGTTGCTAGTATCAACTTTTTCTCTCTCCGTCAATCTGGGTCACCTTATGTTTGGTTAATTACACAGAACTTCGCCCAGGCTTCCTCTCAGACAGACAGTAGGTTTCCCAAGTTCCATAAACCTTTATTGTCCAAAACTTTATATTTCGTGTAACTGATGTTTTTGTTTAAAGTTTACGAGGAAATGAGGACGGGGTGAGAGAGGTGGAGGTGAGGGTAAGGTGAAAAGGTGAGGGAAGAGGTGAGGGTAAGGTGAGGGTAAGGGAGGGAGGTGAGGGAAGAAGAGAGGGAAGAAGAGGAGGAGAGTTAATGTATGTGAGGTGATTTATTTTAAGGTTTGTATCCGGAGATTTTTAGGGGGTATTTGGGGTGATTTTAGGGTATTTGGGATTTTTAGATATTTGGGGTGATTTTAGGAGTATTTGGGGTGATTTTAGGGTATTTGTGATATTGGGGGTAAGTGTGGGTGATTTTTAGGGGTATTTAGGGTGATTTTAGAGAGTATTTGGGGTGATTTTATATTTGGGGTAATTTTAGAGGTATTGGGGTGATTTTTAGTATTTGGGGTAATTTTAGAGGAATTGGGGGTGATTTTAGGGGTATTTGGGGTAATTTTAGAGGGTATTGGGGGTGATTTTAGGGGTATGGGGTGTGATTTTTAGGGGTATTTGGGGTGATTTTAGGGGTATTTGGGTGTGATTTTAGGGGTATTTGGGAGGTGATTTTAGGTGATTTGGGTGGTGATTTTAGGGGTATTTGGGGGTGATTTTAGGGGTATGTGGGGACATTTGAAGGCACTTAGGGAATATTCAGGGGTTGGAAGAGATATGGGGTACGTCTCTTGCTAGTCGAGCTACTACCGAAGCACTCCCTCTCCTCCCTTTTTGCGGGGGATCTATTGACTGCAACTCTGACTCTCCTGCTGTTGTTGCTGACGGGATGGTGGTGGAAGGGGGTGATCCTGGTCCAGGTCCTGATTACTGTTTGAGTTTGGCTCCTTGAAGGCCAAGTCCTGCCACCTGAGATGCCCATCGCTGCAAAGATCAACAAAGACGATCTAGGCAGGGGACGGAACCTGCACGATATTAAGGTCTGGGAGTTCCTCTTGTTAGTCAATAGCCTTTATTGTGAGGAGGAGACGAGGACAAGCTTCTGTGTCACTACTACGACTACTACTACTACTACTACTACTACTACTACTACTACTACTACTACTACTACGATTATTACTACTGAAACAAAAGTAACTACCCTTGCTGAGTTAGTTAAGCCACAGAGGGGGTGGGGACGAAGGAAGAAGAAGAATAAGGAGGAGGAGGAGGAAGCAGCAGTGAGGAAGAGGAGGCGGAGGAGGAAGAGGAGCAGCAGTGAGGAGGAGGAAGAGGAAGCAGAAGTGAGGAGGAGGAAGAGGAAGCAGCAGTGAGGAGGAGGAGAAGGAAGAGGAAGCAGCAGGGAGGAGGAGGAAGAGGAAGCAGCAGTGAGGAGGAGGAAGAGGAAGAGGAAGCAGCAGGAGGAGGAGGAAGAAGAAGAAGCAGCAGTGAGGAAGAGGAAGAGGAAGCAGCAGTGTGGAGGAGGAAGAAGAAGAAGCAGCAGTGATGAAGAGGAGAAGGAAAGGAAGCAGCAGTGAGGAGAAGATAAGTCGTAGTAGTGGTGAAGGTACAGGTCACTGAACGCGTGTGGCCTTGGTTATTGGCATGTCTTAATACTGGAGAGAAGGCAGGCGGTCAGGACGGAAAGAAAGGGAGGTGTTTATTTATTCTCTCTCTCTCTTTGTCTTCTTCTTATCTCCCTTTCACCTTCTCTCTCTTTTCATATTCTCTCTCTCTCTCTTCTCTCTCTCTCTCTCTCTCTCTCTCTCTCTCTCCTTCTCTTATTCTCTCTCTCTCTCCTCTCATTCTCTCTCTCTCTTTTCTGCGATATACCTCAACAGTCATGTGAGACGAGACAACACGGAGTTTTCATCTGTAATTTTATCATCTCATGCAACTCTGTTTGTGACGTCAACGAGAGCAACAATAATAGTAAGAGGTAAAAGTAGTAGTAGTAGTAGTAGTAGTAGTAGTATAGTAGTAGTAGTAGTAGTAGTAGTAGTAGTAGTAGTAGTAGTAGTAGTAGTAGTAGTAGTAGCAGTAGTAGTAGTATAAATGTCCTGATCAGCATCACTAATATCTACCTTCACATATTATTAACGTACAATACAGTAAAACCTCCATATAACGGACTTTCATCTCTATATAGTTCGTTAGATGGAGTTTTACATCTAATGGAACCTCGATATAACAGCAGTTCGTTAAATAGAGGCTTTAATGTAAATGAACATCATATATGACCTTTGTTTACATGTTCATATCATTAATCTTGAGCTGTGTTTATTTAGAGTCACCCGTAAACATATAAACTACAGGTAGAGTAATTTTCAGGTGTTGTGTTGACAATATCATAAATCGATGCCTTTAATGAGATATGGTGGAAATGTTTACTTATCCGAGTTATTTATGCATTTGTAATGGAATTCGCTTTACTGCAGTGGGTGTGTTTGGTAGTTGCCTTCGATAAATTATAGAAATATTTGATTTTTTTTATTACAGTTGAATAGATTTAATGTGACTCAGTGGATATTAATTACTGTCTGTTTTTAGTGAGATATTATTATTATTATTATTATTTTTAAACTAAGAACCATATTGAGGCAGGTTTGTTTCTGGAGCTTTTTACACTAGAAGATAATCTCCGTTATGAAGGATGAAACAAATGCCCCCAAAAAAAAAAATTATGTTTTCTCTCATAACACGTAGAGCTTGTAAGACCTGCGGTGTGTTTAAACGATCCCCAAACAAGTCTACGGACCATCTAAGCGTAAGTGTGGAAAACCCCTAAAGGAATGGTTCATAACCTGTCCCTCTCTCTCTCTCTCTGTTGTATACACGTCCTTCTTCACCTTGTCTTTTCAGAGTCCTCCCTCTTAGTAACCTGCGGCGGCTGTCCCAACACTTCATCCCTGTCCTCCCTGTTTCCTCACCCTCACCCCTGCTCTTCCTTCTCTGCTACTAACTACCACTCTTCCCTGTCCTTCCCCATCACCTCACACACACCTTACCTTACCTCATCCAATCACTTTACTCCCGACACTTTCTCCTTCTCCCCATATTCCCCTTCCCTTGTCTCCTCCTCACAACCCTCGAAGCTACACAACATTCAAGATGCAATGGACTTTGCGGACCTCATTTACAGAGCGAGATTGCTGCCATTCAGTCGGCGTGGATCGGTGGCCGAGGATGTCTTGGTGATTGTTGCTGCGTGATCACAGCCTCCACAGCACCAGTAGAATTATGTGGTTCTCCGCCACTGCCATAGCAACTCTCCTCCCCCAGCCCTCCTCTCTGTGGTAGAAATTTCAGACTTAGATACGTGGTTGGTCTTTATCCCGCCGTACTGAAGAAGGTGTTGGTAAGGCGCAGCTGGAACACGGACACACGGCGAAAAAGACTAAAGAAGGAAATGAGACTAACGACCTTCTTGAACCATTATTTATATCCCATATCTGTTTACATACATGCTGAACCATTCTTAACTTGTATGGGAATTTTTACTGAATTGATATCCGTCTGTTTGTCTAATTCTTCATTGATCCTCTTTATTTCATTATGGTTGGTCCCCAGGTACCTTCCTGAAGGAACAACTCTGGTGAATAATTAATCAGTCTCACCACACCGGAGAGGGGGCAGTAGGTCTTGTCTTTGGTGGTCCACATTATATTATATTGTCGATGACCCACACTTCACACAGGATAATTTCAAGAAAGCTTAAAGTGAAAGTACAAACGTAACTATACCAAAAGACAGTGACGACTCATCTAAAGGAGACGAGTATTCACATTTAATGGTATTGATTTAGCGTGGTCAGATGATAGATATTAATGGTGTAAATACAAAGCCAGAATATTTTCATCCACACCCCTGATGCTGGCCACTAAAACAACGATAAAAAAGCCTACCTGGCGCGGGTGGCGGAGCTTGGGTTGACGTCATTCAGTGTAAACAAACAGTGAACCTCCCGCGCCTCTTAAATATGATCATTGTGGTTGGTTGTGAACGAAATATTCATCAGCTCACTATACTTTCATAAAAGGTTTTAATACAAGTGGTAGATACATAGACAGAGGTTTGGTTAAGTAAAATCGTCATTCAAGTTTACAATTGGTTCAGCATGTATACAGAGAAGCAATGAATTGTCAATCAATGTATCAAGATTCGTCCTCATCAGCTCCGGACCTCCCGACAGACAACTATGGTATGCAGTTCAGTATGTATATAGACAACATGTATATAATGTATATAGACCATGCATGTATAATGTCAATGTACAGTACAGTTGCCTGCACTTGTACAGTGGTTGGCACATTTCTGAGATGTGGCACCAATGTGTTTGCCTACAACCTCTCAATGGTGGCCAGACTAAGGTGTTGAGTATGTAATCCTCCTCAATCCTGTTCTAACATCCCATCACGGTCTATATACTATACTTGTCGATTTCCCGCGATTAAAATAAAACTCGTAGATTACATTGTGTAACTATCAACCAATAGTCATATATTCAGGTGTGTACTTGGTTAAGGCTAGCCTGGGAGCAGTCATTTATTAGTATAGACCATATCATCTGCCATCCGTACCTATAATTAACCCTATATAACCACGACTGAAAGAAGGGATCAAATGATAACCCAAAGCCACTTTCATGTACGTAGTAAACATTTCTCAGAAGACGGCTGTGAGAATATTATAAAGGTGATGTTGGAGAGCGCTCAAGAGGCTTCTGCTAAATTAAGAGTTGAGATCAAAGTTGTTGTTAACTCAGTAAATATTGGTGTGATCGTGATGAGATTAAGTAACATCAAGGCTGCTAAATTTGTTGTATGAAAATGATCTTGCAGGATTTGGATTGACTCTTCAAACATGTATTCTGTTGGTGATTTTATTTTGAGACGAGCAAATGTTATTTCCTTCGGTGAGGAAGCCAGTGACTCCACTCTGCGAGGCCCTGCCCCTGATTCACAGAAAATTTACATTTTGTGTAAAGCTGAAAATTAACCGTATAATAGTTTTCTAAAATAGCTTCATCAAAACTCAACCCAATTTTATAAATTAGGTGGATGTATCTTTATTGATTCTTAATTTGAACACAGTTAGAATACTATTTTCTGAGGTATCTTTTCGGTTCTATATTTTATCACATTAAATTGGTGATGCTTCCATAACATTAATAATTATTATAACTATAAAAAAACAGTCCATGATAATGTAACGAGCTGACCCAACAAATATATGAGCTTAATTAAACAACTTGGTGATCACCTGGCAGTGAGAATTCAGTATTATGGGCTTCGTTATCTGTCCTGAATTAATAAGATAAACCGTAATTAATTAGGTGATTTACTCGATAACAGTCCACAGAAACAATAACACTAATATACCTGTATGTGTTATTATCATATTTATCATCATTTGCTTTTCATCTCCTTTCCCAGAAACCGAATTAGTGTTAATTATTACCGTAAGTGTTATGTTGAGGTGATTATTCTTTTAAGATAGACAATAACATTCATAACAAAGCACAGATGAACGGCCAGTATAGTGGTATGTTGAAATGATAAATAAATAAATAAATAAATAAATAACGAAGCTCCGTAAATATTCATGAAATTAAGTTGTGACGTATTATCGTTAAATCAAAAAGTCAGGGTAGTTGCCTGGAGGAATTCTGGGATGGAAAAAGAACACGGTGTATGCAAGTTACACGTGCATAACTAACAGGAATTTAGGTGTTATAAACACTTATTTTGTACGTCATCAAACCGTCAAATGAAGAAATCTTGTACCGCAGTAAAGGCTTAAATATATAATCTGGGGGGTAGCGAACAGAATCGACTGCTTTAAGTTTAACCAAAATAGCGTAGTATAAGAGGATCAGCTTGAGTCCTCATGCTTTCAAGATGACCTTCAAGTTCACCTGCTTGGATACGACTGAAGGAAATGATTGAAACGTGATGCTGTGCCACAACACTAGTGAGGAAAAAAGAAAAGATGGGAAGTTCTTTTTACGCAACAAAAACACCCAGTATATCTCTCTCTCTCTCTCTCTCTTTTACAACAACAAAATATCAATACTTTTTTCAGTACAACAACAAAACAATAATATCCCTCTCTTTCGCTTTTAAACACCAACAAAATAACAACAACAATATCCTCTTCCGGACACACAGTCACACCAGGACACCCTCTCTGGCCGTCTCCAGTGTCAACAACCACACGTTACGTCATACATCTACGTTGGTTATTATTTTCTTGCCTAAGTCATAATCTGCTGACCTTACAGTTTAAAAAAATATTTATTAATGGTAAATTATCACTATATGGTAAAAATAAATGCAAAGAATGTTTTAATACGCAATGACGATTTTTCAACGCAAAGCAATGACGGCGAGATGGGAACCAACATCCCAGCACCGATGTCACCGCCTGGTCTCTCAACCTCCGGGAGGTTGAGACGAAAACACAAACCAACGACCACGAACCACCGTGGATTCGACCATCAGACCAGCGAGGCCATCACTTCAAACACAACACAACACAGGTTATGGATAAAGACAATTGGTGATCATCCACATAAACAATAATCATAGGCTTAGTTTATTAAGGAAAGGGTTCTGAACCTTTTTATGTTTATTTCCCATTACCCGCCTTCTTCAGGTCTCTATTACCCACCGCCGTGCCAGTACAGCCGCTATCAAACAGGGTTGGGTAACATGACATGTGACCAGGAACCGATTTTGCCTTTTCTCTTACTTTCCAATGAAATTGCCTTTTCAGCCGTCAGCAATTATAAAACCTTATTGTATACTGAACTTTTAGCATACCATTACAAACCTTGACTCGTAGTCTCATCAAATTGAACTAATTGGGAAAATTGGGGTTATTTTAAAATGACCCTCCCTTGATGTTACTGTGCCGAGTTAGGGGGAGGAGGCACTGAGAGGGTTAGATTGGTAGATAGATTTATGGATAGATAGTGGATAGACACGAGCATCACTCCTAGAACCTTCACACACACATAGAGGAAATGAATAAACTATCTATAATCTACTACCTGTTCTTATCCTCACTTTCTATACAGATGGTTGACTAAAGATGGAGGAAGCGAGTTCGTTCTCTCCACCACACAAGATTGGGTTAACATAGTGATATATATATATATATATATACATTTGACGTCATTCACTCTTTTGTTTAGATGAAATGACTCAAACATCAGGAGCCAATAGTTCACCCCGATACTCGACACTGTAAAGCGGTTAACCAAAATTTGAGGAAGTATTGAAGATAGAGAACTGTTCATCTCTGTGGTAATGGTAAAGGCGTATTATCAATTACTTTAGACTTTTATTTATAGCTTAGGGTTATGAGAGGAATAGCTTAGAAAATTAATTCCTTACAAAAACTAGGTGTAAAAGAAAGACAGTTTGAAAGCCTCTAATTTCTACTCCTGTAACATGTGTCGGTAAAATGAGATCTTGAGGGCGTGTTGTGGGTGAGCAGAGAGGAGGAGGTATATGGGGAGGGTTATGTGGCCAACAAGGTAGACGAGCGGATATAAGTAGCTTGGTGTGGTTGAAACAGGTAACACCATCCTCTTTCCACTTGTTTCTCATAGTCCTCCTGTTGAGTTTGTTAGTGTTGTTACAAACTGGTGCGTATAGCGAGTGATATATGCGCACACACACACACACACTAAATAAGGGTAATTGCCGTTTAGCGGTAACTTCTATGTATATATCATTTTTGGAAACTTCTGACTGGCCATAAACCATCACGTAGATCATACATATACAGAACCTAACCTAACCTCTTTACCTAACCTACTTTAGGTATAATTTTGCTATACTATGACCGTAAACGACGCCTTAAATGAAACAGATAAATTTTTACCATATACTAATTAACTTCCTTTGAGTTAATGCAATAAAAAAAAAATCCCTATTCGGCAAAACATCAGTTGTTTTAAAGGTTTAGAAAGGTCGATGGTAGAAGGCGCCCCGTTGGTGTGTTATGAGAGAGGAGGGACGGAGGTAAAAAGTCGTGTATCAACAGTGTGCAGAAACACAGTTAAGAGGGCCAACTTGTGGCCGTGATGGGGAAAGATTAGCGCCTTTGGGGTGAGACTGAGTGTGCCCTGGTGTAAGCTGCTGCAGTTAACTGTTAACCCAGCTGCTGTGTAGGGTGTTAGACCTTTTGTGTAGGTTGTTGTGTAGGGTGTTAGGTTAGGTTAGGTTTGCCTTGCGTTGGGTTGGGTTAGGTTGTGGCCGTTGTGATATCCCTGTCATCTCTCAACCTCTGTATGATAGTGACGACCCACTCACTTGCCAGACGACCTGGGTGTTCTCCTAAATGTTTCAGTCTCCAGAATTTGAGTGGGGACTATTCGCTGGTTGTAGCTCGTGTCCTTTCATGCAAGAAAAATATGTTAAGAGAATATTGCGTGCGAGTGACAGCTAGAAAAGGTGATGGTTTTATAAAGAGAAGAGGTGCCTCATATCTGCTGGAGAAAAGGGAAAGAGAGAGAGAGAGGTGTTTGGAGGTAGTGTGGGGAGGCGGGGAGAGGATGAAGGTGAGATTGTGGTGCTCAGTGTCGCTGGGTTTCTTTTGTTGGTAAATGTGAATCGTTTTGACTGAATGGTAAGTGAATAAAACTGGATGATACAGGTGTGCAAGTTTAGACGAGGATCTTAATGGATGCGGCTGACTGATACAGGTAAAGTAAATAAATAACTCTTGTATTTAGAATGATCCCATAGGGAATAAATATATATATATATTTTTTTAATTGAAGGAAAACATTCGTAGCACTGTTGACATTTGACGAATTCTAATTTACAGCTGTTCAGAGACAAGGAAGATCCCCTTAAGTATCTAAGTAGCGACAAATTACTAGGAACCGCACGACGTTATTGGCTGAGAAAGGAAGCAGTGACGTGTGTGAATGATCAGGAGAGATGTGTAGGCGAGTGTCTTGTGTAGGGTGGATGGAGGTGTTGCTGGTGTGTGTGTGTGTGTGTGTGTGTGTGTGTGCAGAGGCTGAGTTGTGGTGGTGTCAGAAAACACCAATAAACTTGGAGTAGTTTTAAAACTTTAGGTAGGGAGTTGGTTATGGATTTCAGAGAACAGGGAGGAGGATAACAGAGACAAGGCGGTCAGAGAGAGAAGAGGGGATGTGGGCTGGTCGCGTATAGGAAGAAATTAGGACAAATTTAAACATCTGAAAGGTGTGCGTAAGGTCAGGTAAAACAAGGTAAACACAACATAAAATCTGATGTTGTTGTTCTTGTTATTATTGTTATTATTATTTATCTGCTCTTTGTATGTCTATTTTCTCTCCTCTTTCTATTATATTCTCCATCTTCCACGTCTTCCAGGCAGGTACACGGAGGGAGAAGCGACACACGAGGAAGCTCAACACCACACCAACACACCCAACACCTGCTCATTATCGTCAGTATTGTTACATGCCCAATACATTTGTTTCACCTCCTGCGGTCTTGTCCCAGGGCTGTAAGACGAGGAGGGAGGCAACAATTACTCCTGAAGGTGATGGTGATGAGGGAATGAGCAGGAGGAGATCCCAGGAGGGCGCTAATGGTGGTGGTGGTGGTGGTAGTAGGGTGATGGTGGCGGAGGTGGTGGTAATGATAAGGTTGGTAATGGTGGTAGTGAAGAAGAAGGAGGAGGAGGGAGGAGGAGGCATGTAGGCTTGTGTGTATGCAGATGAGTCTCTGTGGACGGGGTGGTTTTGAGGTGTGTGTGTGTGTGTGTGTGTGTGTGTGTGTGTGTGTGTGTGTGTGTGTGTGTGTGTGTATCTTTATATTTTTCATTTATTTTTCCTTCTCTTTCAGATTTATATTTTTCTTCACCATTCAATCTCTCTCTCTCTCTCTCTCTCTCTCTCTCTCTCTCTCTCTCTCTCTCTCTCTCTCTCTCCTTTCACTTTCTGTTACCCACTTCTTTCTTCCTTCCCTCCTCCGCCCTTTTCTCAAACACCACCTCTCTCCCTCTCTCTCTCTCTCTCTCTCTCTCTCTCTCTCTCTCTCTCTCTCTCTCTCCACTTTTCCCCTTGATATATAGCGACAAAAAGCCGTAGGTTATGATATCAGTTCAGCTCTTGGTGTTGTGTTTACGTTCCTCTACGGTGCCAAAGCAGTCATAACCTGATCCAGCACTCTCGAAAGATTCTTACCTTATGCATTTTACTTTCCTTGCTGAAGAAATATGTGGGAACGGGTGGTGTGACTGGATATTAGATATAGATAGATAGATAGATTAAAAGATAGAGAAAGAGAGAGAGAGAGAGAGAGAGAGAGAGAGAGAGAGAGAGAGAGAGAGAGAGAGAGAGAGAGAGAGAACTTGGACGATATATTTCATTTCATAAAGCAAGACCCGCAACTCCTCCCTCCCCTACAGGTACAAGAGGATTACGACAAATTTAATTTCCTTCAGGAGCGCTTATAAGGTTTTTGTGGTCGCCAGAGACTGTTACCCTGATGACTCTGTGTCTCGCCGGGTACCTACCTCCTACACAAGCTGCTGTGTGTGTGTGTGTGTGTGTGTCATTCATGTACCACACACACACACACACACACACACACACACACACACACTATGTTTAGAAGCAACAATTTATCAATACAAAATTAAACATAATCAGCCTTTGGTCAGAGAGTATTTGCAGGTACCGCCCACCAGTAGTCTCTCAGAAGCCACATCAACAGCGTCTAATCATAGCCTCGAGTTTCTGACCAACATAATAAAAAAAAAACATATTCCCGTGATTATCATTTATAAATAATGAAAAGACATAAACAGAAAGAAGTGTGTATTATACTAATTACTAATACCAAGGAGGAAGTATTAAGGACGATAATTTACGCTTTAATCTTCAACGGATTAAACCATCGTGCTCAAAGGGTTATAAACTAGGAGCCGTATTCCCAAAGCACCAAACGTTAGCACATTTCACCTAACTAGTTACGGTACAGCCACAAGGTTCTTAATGTAAGCCAATCACATAGTGGTATAGATGCGTTCTCACACCTCCACTTACAGGGAAATGACGTTTAAATCTTTAGAATCCTACATCCCCATCTAAACCACGAACGTCAAGTCTGGTGGTAATTGGAGGAGTGATTCTTTTATTTAGATGAGAATAAATGGGGAAGAGAGAGAGAGAGAGAGAGAGAGAGAGAGAGAGAGAGAGAGAGAGAGAGAGAGAGAGAGAGAGAGAGAGAGAGAGAGAGAGAGAGAGAGAGAAAGAGAAGAAGAAGGTAGAAATGGGTAAAAAAATTATTTGTTCACCAGGGAAGTTTTTTTCAATCGACACGTATCACACACACACACACACACACACACACACACACACTACAAGTATTAACACAGTGTTATAAAGAATGAAAGTAAACAATAACATAACGAAGGGCCTTTTAGACTACCCCCAACAACAACAATTAAATTCGGAATAGTGATAATTAACGATGGTGATCTATTTATTTTGCTTATCATACAGCTACAGTACGTTTTAGTGTTATATATATATCTCTCTTGGTGGACGTTTTCAGTATAGAGTGTTGGAGTGTGCCGCTTGTTGGTCGTGTTAGTTGACGTGAACAAGGACGAGCAAGAGTGATTTAAGAGTAAGGTAGTGAGTGAGGTAGGTAGGTGAGTGAGTGAGTAAGTGAGTGAGTGAGTGAGTGAGGTGGTGAGTGAGTAGTGAAGTGAGTTCCGAGAGAGGTAGAAGCTAGCTAGATTAAGTGATTATATAATGAGGATTAATTGATGAGTAGAAGATTGACCCTAAGATTAACCACCCTATGCTAACTAACCCAACCTAAACCTAACCAACCCCAACCTAACCTACCAACCCAACCTAAACCTAACCTCAACCCAACCACAACCTAGCAACCCAAACCCAACCCAACCTAACACAACACCTAAGCACAACCTCAACCTAAACCTAACCTACCAACCCAAACCTAGCAACCCAACCTAACCTTAACCTAACCTCAACCTAAACCTAACCTAACCCAACCTCCCCCCTCCCCCCCTCTAACCTCCTCTAACCTAAACCTAACCTAACCTAACCTTTGGTGGTTGTGTCACATTCCACTATTCATCGTCATGGGTTCAGTCAACTGTGTAGGTCAGCGGTAGTCTCCTGTACAGTAAGTATGTTACGTTGGCCATTGATTTATTACATGTGAATCGCTCTTGTACACGACACAATATCCTGTAAATGTCTCCAACCAGTCACACAGAGGTTGGTGTTTTGATGTTGTGGTTATTGACATATATTTAGATGCTACAACGACTATAGGCCTTTAAGCTCCGTTTATTGTGTCATATCTTACGACACTCTACAATAACAGAGAACAATAACTGCTATAAACTATGATAGATATTTATTCATATATAGTATAAGTGTTATTATTTGTAACAAGATCGAGTTACTTGTTCGTGTATACAACTTGTAGAGGCTGTTGATTGGTCGATTATCTATTATATATTTTGTTTTATAATTAACCTTCTTGTTGTTATGTTAAGGTTCATTCTTATGTTTCATTTATTCAAGATTGTAAATAAAGGTTAAAAATGGGAAATATGAAAGAAAACAATGAAAATTATATGAGTAATAAGTTCATGAGATAATAATTTTAAAGTAAAAACCGAATAACAATATTGATGATGATGATGATGATGATGATAATGATGATGATGGTGATGTATTGTGGTGTTGATGGTGTATGTGATGTGAATATAATATGGATATGTGTGTATGATGGATGGGTGATATGTGTGATGTATATTGTGATGTGTATATGATGATGATGCATGATGATGTATGTGATGATGTGTGTAATGATTATGATGACATGATGATGTGTGTGATGAATATATGATAATGATTTGTGTGATGATGATGATAATGATTATGATATTGATGATGATGATGACTGATGATGATGAAAGTCTGAGTTAGTCCTGATGTAGGTTGAGTGTGCTGAGATGTGAAGTGATGACGTGGGTAAGACAACGTGATGAAATGTCTGAGTAAGCAGCTCCTTGATGTCACGATATTGCAGTGTGAGGACAGCTTACACACACACACACACACACAGTCACTGACACACGCACGTACACAGCCACAGCTTAGAGCCTTAGATAGATAGATAGATAGGATATGCAGAGGATTGAGAGGGTGAGGGAGGGTGAGGAAGTGTGAAGAGGGTGAGGGAGGGGTGAGGAAGGGTGAGGAAGTGTGAGAAGAGGGTGAGGGAGGAGGAAGTGTGAGAGAGGGTGAGAGGGTGAGGAAGGGTGAGGGAGGGTGAGGGAGGTGAGGAAGTGTGAGAGAGGGTGAGGGAGGGTGAGGAAGGGTGAGGGAGGGTGAGAAGGGTGAGGGAGGGTGAGGAGGATGAGCAAGACGGTGGCACCAGTCCGTCAGGCCACCGTGAGGAGGTCTAGGTCTAAGAGTGGATTATCGAAGTTGTATTTATGTTTCCTGAATCTGTATACGGATAATTCCCAGGTATTGTATTGTGATGTTTATATATACCACGAGTTATATATATATATATATATATATATATATATATATATATATATATATATATATATATATGCTCTAAAGGAAAAGCAGTTCCTGCTTTGTTAATTCACATCTTCAGGGTTATGTATTGCTCCTTAGTCTGTACTCACCCTGAAGAAGTGAAAAGAGTGAATTGCTTGTGGTTACGAAATATATATATATATATATATATATATATATATATATATATATATATATATATATATATATATATATATATATATATATATATATATAAGATTAAAGGTGATATATAGTGTGGTGTGCGTGAGGATAAGACACGCTATATCGAGTATTGACAGTATAACTTAATGTTCCCGAGAATACAAGTTATAAACTATAAATGTCAACTGTGGCAGCTCTTGTGTAAAACTCGACAGTAAATGTTATTAATGAAGTAACAATACCCAGTACGTTATTATCCAAATTATTATCCGTAAAAAAACTAAAATAAAGTTATAAATTGGTAATATACCGCAAAAATTCTCCAATATTGTCACACATATGATATTGCCTCCTGGTGTGATAACTGACAACTAATTCCATTTCGAACATTAATTGTCAACAGTGGTACGATAAATTAGCCTTCAAACACATTTTTAATACACCCTATAACTGTCTTGATGTAAACAATTAAAATGACGTCGGGGTGGATGTTAAGGGTCGGAGGCAAATAGTCCTCACAAGATTTATTCCCTGTTCCGTGTGGTGATGGAACACATACACAGCCACACATGAACAGCCACACATCCACACATGAACAGCTACACACCCACACATGAACAGCCACACACCCACACATGAACAGCCACACACCCACACATGAACACAGACACACAAGCACTGACACTTATATGGAAAAAGAACTATCATCGTTGACTGCCTATCTATCATAAACAACAACAAGAGTTACAAGGTGATGACACTCCCGAAATACAATAATATATATCGATAGCGTCTTACAGCTTCCCGGAGGAGGGTGATAGTGAGTCAAGTATGCAATAGTCATGCTCCCTCCCACCTCTCTCCTCCAACCCCCTGAAACGCTATGCCGGGGCTCAGGAACATGTAGCTGGATTCCCTCGTGTCTCAGGTGACTTGAGTGTGTGAAGCCTAAGTTTGAGGATCCAGGAGCCTCTGATCTTCCTTAAATTGAACTATATTAACATCTTAGATTCCTATGTTTGAAATCCTTCTGGGTTTTCTGTGGCTGTACTATAGTGAGGATGAATGGATGTTAGGGAGGAAAATACGTGTGAAATTCCACTCCTGCTGTGCGCCGCGCCTCCAGGTGGACACTTACTCCCTCCATTGGTGTGAAAATGTGAGGTTGTCTGTGTGGTGTGCAGAGAGCGGCGGCGGCCAGACCTCTATTGATGATGGCATTACGTTCATTGTGTCGTGTATACTGCATCATCCACCGGAAATAACGGCACTGAGAGCGTCATTGTGAGAGATAGATTGTTAGAAGTGGTAGAGTTGAATACGAAATTGCGTTTATAATGAGAAAGTGGATAGAATTTACGGATGAATATAAAGGGTTCAACTGAAGATTAGGTACCCCAGATTATTTTACGTAATGATTAAACACCCAAACACTATTTGGATGGGGTGAAGTTAGGTTAGATTAGGTTAAGTTATGTTAACTTAGGTTATGGTAATTTGGTTAGCGTTAGGGTTATGTTACGTTAAGTTACGTTATACAATTAGTTTAGGTTAGATATATATACACAGTTACATAACTAAAACATGCAT
Organism: Homarus americanus; assembly: GCF_018991925.1. Taxonomy (NCBI): domain Eukaryota; kingdom Metazoa; phylum Arthropoda; class Malacostraca; order Decapoda; family Nephropidae; genus Homarus; species Homarus americanus. The sequence continues at coordinate 25,972 of NW_024714488.1, forward strand.
AAAATTATCCAAATCGACGTAGGAACAAAGTGTGTATGAGGTGCACACACACACACACACACACACATACACACACACACCTGGGTACTCGCTGATAAGTAAGCCTGACAAATAAAAGTGAAACACGAGCGTCGTTAAGCATATCACTTCCCCGCTGGCCAAGTATCCCCACTCATATATTTGTATAGCAATTAGAGCGGTTTCGTACTGAGGGGCTGTAACCAATTCCCTGCTGCCTGGGACTCGATTCTCTTACTACGTTAAATTTTCCCGTAAGTGAGGATAAAACAATGCCTCTATAGTTAAGATAAACTCCCACTGCTCTTTCTGAAAAACTTGTGGTCGTCATCTATGGGTAAAGTCTTATACATGAACCGGTTATATAAGGTCCTTACATCTCCATTTGGTGGGATGATTTACCGTACGATGTTTTGAGAGTGGCCGGGCTGCCCCCTACAGGTAACGAGGTCATCTGTAGCAGGTATGAGCGGTAATGACTGTCGTAACTCACCCCTGAACTAGTGCCTCCCCGGACCACCACACCACCTAATGCCGGCTACAGCTGCTGCCTATACGAGTTTTTTTTTTATCAGCCGGCGATGTTGTGTCAGTATTGTGTGTAGTGAAGAACTAATTAACCTGTGGATGTATATGTTACAGTCATAGGAATAATTGCCAAATATCGATAATTTTCATGAAATTATTATTATCATTAATTTTTTTTTTGGGGGGGGGGGAACTTCTGACAGGTCGTAGACAATCAGGTAGAGTAGATCATCATAATACATATAAATGAAGAGTTTCATAGGTAAACTAACCTAACCTAACCAACTTTAAGAATAATTTTACTATCTTGTGGTGAAACTTAATTATAAAGATTGAATCCACCAAGACCAGCAGTAAGTCACGGGAGACAAGGTGAAGAGCGCAGTCATGGCATGTGGAGAACATAATGCAGACTGTACCAAAGTGCTGAACTGGCTGGAGGCGCTCAGTAAAACACAGCCTCAAAGAAAGTCGCCTCTTAGGGATAGAAATATTCTTATATGTTTTCTTGTCAAGTGTAAATTTTTTTTCATGTATTAATGAAGTTAATTGTCTTTTCCGAAGTTCAAATTTATTGTGATTATTTAAATACCACGAAATTGTTAACCCGTGTTGAAATTTTGCTAATCATAGATATTTTTGAGAAATTCTTTAAGACTAGTTGTTTATGGTATGTTGTTATTATTATTTAGTCTTTTATTAAGCTTTATCGTTAAGCTTTATTTTGTTATTCATTATATTATTGACAGTGACGTAACCGCTTTTGTTAATGTAAAGATGGGTTTTTGTTTATCGATTACGTTACTATTTTTCTTTATCGATAACTTAATATATTTTTTTTTAATTTATCGATTACATTAATACTTGTTATTAATCGATTATTTAACTACTTGCCATTTTAGCGCTAAATAATATGTTTCTACTACAATATTTCCATGTTTCCTTGTTGGTGGGTAAGAACGAATATCACCAAAACACACTACAGTACCTTGACTTAATTCCTTATTCCTTTATCCTCTCTCTAACCAACACAATTCCATGTCGTTGTTTTCGCGTTACTTCTAAAACCCTCTTGTTAAAACACTGCACAGTTTTACCCGCCGCTGTAGTTTGTGAGAGTTACCATCAGCGTACTGTACTAAACTTAACATACATACAAGGCAGCCATTTGGTAGATTGTTATTTTATGTAGATTTAACAGCGTCAGTAGTGTGTGTGTCTCTCAAACCTTTTCTCTATGTTGAGGATTAGCTGACACTGTTTTTATTATTTTATTCTCATAGTAACACAAGTTGGCCGTAAGTGTACTAATATAACTTTTCTGCATGATCGTCCGTACATAGGCAAGAGTTTCAATTATGCAAAAAAAAAAAAAATAGTATGTTAATTATCGGTATTTCACAATTATATTTAGAGAGAGAGAGAGAGAGAGACTACATATACAGTATACATATAACCACTCACTCCCTCATCACCACTCTCGTCGGTTCTCCCCTCCCCCGCCAAACACAGGTGAGCGAGTGTTACCTGGGATTATAGGATCGTTAGTATCGGCTACCTTTCATAACCTTGTCATTACAGGGTGGGGGGAGGAAATGCCAGGCGTTGTTGACTGCTCTTGAGGGCGTTGTTATTATGGCGCCATCTACAGTGTCAACGACAATACCCACATCTTACTCGAACCGAAAGATATCAAACGAGTCAAGCTGTGTCTTAACGCCACTGTATAAGCAGAAAGTGAGCGATCATATTCCTGGCGTGTTCTCTACGATTATACGGGACTAAATGAGACTCGCCAGGCGGTGTTGAATGCTCGCGTAGGCACTGTTTTTTTATGGTATGGGTTGTACTGTGTGCCTCGGTGTAGTATTGATCCTTCTAGCTCTCATTATCAGCGACCACTGCCTGAGTCATCGGCCCTTTACACCTTTTATTATACCTGTGTTGTTGATAATGAATAACTATTTCGCTTGTGGGGAGTCTGGGTGTCATATACTGTAGTAATATTTGCATGGGTTTGTGTGTGTGTGTGTGTGTGTAGTACAGTGTGCGTGGTGAGGTGTGTGCATGTATCAGAGCACTACCTGGGGGAGGGGAGGGGCGTTGCGTGCTGTCCCCCATTTATTGTCTCACCAACATTAACTTCTAGTTGATTGTCGAGGTGGAGGTGTGGTGCTGCACTGGTGGGAGGGAGGACAGGGGGAGGGGGGAACGGTGGGAGGGGAAAGAGAGACGGTGGAAAGGAGGAGGTAGGAACGTTGGAGTGAGAAGGAGGGACGATAGAAGGATAACAAAAGAGGGGAAGGAGGTATAGGAGGAAAAAGTACAGAAAGGGAACTGCTCACATTACAAGTTTGTAGTTGGTGAGAAATTTACTCGTATATAACACCTACAGCTACACGTATTACACAACCATTACTTCCTATACTCTGTTTTAGGTTGACATTATATAATTATACCTGTATCATCCCTTGAGAATCATTATATAAGTCCCTCAAACCAATTAACGAATATATAAATAGATACACTTAAGCCTTATTTTCCCCTTTGACTCAAAATAACACTTATAATTATATTTCTTATCTCAAATTCTAACATTACTTTTGGGGATAGTTATCTGTCTCAGAGTGCGATAAGGAGAGTATATCATTGGATTATCTTAGGAGGTATGCAGTTTGTCAGAGGATGACCATTGACCAACTACGAGATGGTTTGGTACTGGTAGGTGGAAGTACTCAATCATGGTACTGGTAGGTGTGGAAGCATCAATAATGGTACTGGTAGGTGAAGCACTAATGGTACTGGTAGGTGTGAAGCACTAATAATGGTACTGGCAGGTGGAAGCACTAATAATGGTACTGTAGGTGTAGCACTAATAATGGTACTGGCAGGTGGAAGCACTAATAATGGTACTGGCAGGTGTGGAAGAATTAAAAATGGCAATTGGTAGGTGTGGAAGCACTAATAATGGTACTGGCAGGTGTGGAAGTACTCAATCATGGTACTGGTAGGTGTGGAAGTACTCAATAATGGTACTGGTAGGTGTGGAAGTACTCAATAATGGTACTGGCAGGTGTGGAAGTACTCAATAATGGTACTGGTAGGTGTGGAAGTACTCAATAATGGTACTGGTAGGTGTGGAAGTACTCAATAATGGTACTGGCAGGTGTGGAAGTACTCAATAATGGTACTGGCAGGTGTGGAAGTACTCAATAATGGTACTGGTAGGTGTGGAAGTACTCAATAATGGTACTGGCAGGTGTGGAAGTACTCAATCATAGTACTGGCAGGTGTGGAAGCAATGGGAAGAGAGAGGAAGCCTTCACCCAGGTAATTAACATGCCATCCTAGTCACCTGCAGTACAACAACAGACTAGGTGATCAGACCCCCCCCCCACCTGGTTACCTGCACCGCCACCCGGAGTAGATCGAGTCAGGTGCACCGAGCCGTCAGGTAGAGACAAATTGATCGACAAACTGAGCATTAAATTAAATGTCAAGCCCCGAATATTTTTAGGTGTTACTCCCCCCTCCTTCCCCATTCCTGTTCCTCTTCCTTCTCTATCCCAGTTCTCCACCATCTCCCCCATAGTTAACTCCTCCTCCCTCCTCCTCCTCCTCCCTCCCATCACCCCAAACATTTAAACACAATGACTCGTAACAATGAATGACGTCACACAAACCATGAATGACGTCACGAGTCAATAGTTCATGCCTGGTTCTTTCTCTCTCCTTTATTGTGGATAATACCTGAGGCCGTGTAAGTCTGTCTCCCTGAGGCCCAAGTTGTTTGTGCCAGTGAATGGGGCGCTGAGGGGGGGGGAGGGGGTGTTGCCTCTGTTGTGTAGGGAAAGGGTGTGCAGGAGGGGGAGGTGTGGGAGGAGGAGTGGAGGAGAATGAAGAGGAAGAGATAGTAAGGAGAGAAAGAGGAGAAGGTGTGGGAGAGAGAAAGGAATAGAAAGAGGTGAGGTGTAGGGAAAGGAGGTGGAAGAGGATACATACATACATACATACATACATACATACATACAAACATACATACATACATACATACATACATACACGCTTGCAGCCAATTTGAAAAGATAAGAAATTATAATTATATCAGTCGACCACAAAATAATTTCACAGAAGAAAATTGAGTGAAATGTCGTGACGTTAATATTGGTGTAGGACTGTAGGTGGTGGTGGTAGTGGTGCTGGTGATGGTGGTGCTGGTGGTAGTGCTGGTGGTAGTGGTGATGGTGGTAGTGGTGGTGGTGGTGGTGGTAGTAGTGGTGATGGTGGTAGTGGTGATGGTGATAGTGCTGGTGGTAGTGGTGATGGTGGTAGTGGTGATGATAGTGATGGTGGTAGTGATGGTGGTGGTTAGGTTAGGTTAGGTAAGGTTGAAGTTAGGTTGGGATGGGTTGGGTGAATGGGGTTAGGTTAGGTTAGGTAAACTTAGTCTACCCTTGAGAGGACACACCGTCAACTGCCCATTTATAAATCAAACAAGCAATTACCCAAAAATAATTCCCACTTATAACTTAACAAAATCCTAAATACATTCACAAAGACCATCATTAAAACCCCACAGAAGTAATAATGACGTTCAAACATTAGTATAACCTTCTCTTGGTAATTAGCGTCGATATTACTGGCTTATCCTCATCTACTGATAACACTCGTAATTCCATTCATCTATTAACTTTCCAAGATAATTTAACTTAGCGCTGTGAGACGACCAGGTACTGATGTCCTCTTAAAAATGATATAAAGTAACACATTATTTCCTTAATTCGGTGTAAATCTCACATTTTTATAACCTCGTGTGCCAACAGTGGTGAGGGCGATGGGACCTTTATGGGTGATGGTGTGGGGAGGGGTGGGGGTGTAGGGTGGGGTGGGGGTGTAGGTAAAGCCAGAGTGTGTGTGTGTGGGGGTGGGGGGTGGGGGAGGTGGGGTGGTGGGGGGTGGGGGTGCAGGGGGTGAGGGGTAGTAGGTGGGGGTGGGGTGTAGGTAAAGAGGTGGGGGAGGGTAGGTGGGGGTTGGGGGTGTAGGTGGGGGGGGTGGGGCAGGTGGGGGTGGGGTAGGTGGGGTAAATGGTGGGGGGTGGGGGTGTTGGTGGGGTGGGGGTTGGTGGGGTGGGGTGAGGGGGTGACTTCGCGCCTTCCTCTCTCCCTCCTTTTCATCTTTCCTCTGTAGCTCCTTTCCTCCTTCCCTGTCTACGATCCTCTTCCCTTCTTCTTACCCTAGAGCCTTTATTTCCCTTGCCTTCTTTCTTTCCTCTCTAACTCCCTTCCTCTCGTCCCGTCCTTTCTTCCCCCTTCCTCTCCATTTCCTCCCTTCCTTCCACCCTCTTCCCTCCCTCCATCCCTCTTTCTTCCATCCCTTCTCCTTCCCGCCCTACCTCCTTCTTTTCATCCCTCCATTCTCCTTCCCTCTCTTCACTCTCTTCCTTCCCTCCCTCCTCCCACGCCTGCTTACTATCTCATCTTCTCCTTCCCTCGTTTGGTTGGTTATAAAGCCGAGGAAATAGAATAGCGTCGTTCTTAAAGGAGATATTTTTTCCCCCTCAGTGTTTTCCAAATCTATTCCAGAATGACGGGTGGAAACGATACCGGACTGAAACACCAACAAGAAAAACACACTATAAAAAATATATATATGAGTTTCACCACGACTTTGAACACAATATTAGAATAAATTTATGGCAGGAATATAACAGGAATTTTCTGACCAATGGCAAAAAAAAACCACTCACCTTACCTAACCTAACCACACAACCAAATAGTCAAGTAGGTGATGGTTTTAATTCCCATTCCTATATACACTGTGTATTTAATTGTTTCAGCATGTTGTTAGGTAATAAGCCCATCACTCCAGCTAAACAAAAAGTGGCTAAAGCTGGACATATTATTAGCTGTGGTCGGGCGCCAGTTATACACACGAGACAAAATCTTTAAAAATAAAGGTCGCTGTTCTAACATAATTATTGAATGGATTTATTTTCTTAATATATCCTGATGTTGTGTTGTATTGTGTTGTGTTGTGTTGTGTCGTGTTGTATCGTGTCGTGTTTCCTCCAGGTATTCCACACTTGTATTCTATTAACTAGGACAATGTAATAACCTTCTGCTATTACTGTTAGCCAACATACAGCCCTCATATAACCTACATATACCCACATAGCCCACACGCAGCCCATACTTAGCCCACATCTTAATAAAGTTTGACCCTGAGATCATTCTACCCCCTTCTCCGCCCCGACCCAGGTCTCCAACCCACTCCTCTCCGTCCCGCCCCAACTCTTGGCCCGCCACAATATCCTAATTTCAACTCACGAGGACCCTGGGGCTGCTGACCCAAACCTACCCCGTCCACGGTCTTGATATATATATATATATATATATATATATATATATATATATATATATATATATATATATATATATATATATATATATATATATATATATATATATATATATATATACACACATGTGTGTTTATTGACCGACTAATTTGGCCAGAAATATACCTGGTATAGTGTTTTCATACTACCACTCTGACCTTCAGACGAAAAAACACCTCAGTACAGACATGTAAAAAAAAAAGTATATATAAATCTGTCCACCTGTTATTTTAGTCTCTGAGTGAAGGAAAAAAATCGTGAATTTTACATATTTCACGTTGCAGAATTTTACTGGATATATTTTTTGACATATGCCACTCTTGTCCACGTGTGTGTCAATGGCATACCTGGGAATGTTTTCTAAATTAATAAATGGATACATAAACAGAATGAGGACATGGACAACACACGTCATTGACTGGTGCCGCGGCGTCTCCATCGTCAGAAGAGACCATATACATCCACCTCTCCTGATCCTCAAATAATTCTTGAATAATATCATCATACCCATCCACCATATGTTTTAGTAATGTTCCTTCACTACTCACCCCAAGGATATTTATTTATGGAATAATTCTCAAAGCTGAAGACACATTTCCATTTTACTCGATGAGAAATTTTTCCGTCCAGGATATATAGCTTCCCTGTTTCAGCCCCCCCAACGCCCCCTGCCTCCCTCCCAGCCCCCAGGAGAGATTTCTTCATCCAGATGTTCAAAGATTCCTACGTCAGATTTCCCGATTTAACTCGTGATGTGAGAACGTATCCAACTGCCTCACTTTAAGCCACGACACACGAAGATGGATTCACAAACGTTGGTAAAGTCAGATATCACTTCTTACGCGTAATGTGTGAGAAGATATCCAACTGCTTCACTTAAGGCTCAGAACGACAATGGATTCTCATAGACTTGTACGTTTGATTTCTCTCCTCAAGTGGTGATATGAGATCGCATCTAAATGTCCTTAATTAAACCACTAGACACAGAAAAAATTATCAAGAGATCCTAAGTTAGATTCCTTCTGCCAAGTGACTCACATAAACTACGACTCAAAATGATATGCAAATTCGTGTCGAAATTACACTGAAGCTCTAACTTAATTACACGACTTCCCTCATACCTGATTAAAGGAAGAAAAGGTAATTTGAAGGTGAGATGATCTAGTTTATTTCACCTGAAGATTAACCATTCTAATGATACCCGAGGGATTAGGTTATGTTAGGTTAAGTTAAGTAAAGATAGATTAGGTTAGGTTAGGGTTAGGTTAGGTTAGGTTAGGTTAGGTTAGGGTGGGTTAGGTTAGGTTAGGTTAGGTTAGGTTAGGTTTTGTGGTTAATATTCAGGTAAAGTAAGCTGGGGTGTCTCATCTTCAGGTAATACAATACAAATAATGACGTAGGAGACTTAAAGAGCTGCGAACCTGAAGGAGAGGACCGTGGACCCCTCAAGGTAAGCATTCCTCACACTAAACTCCTCACTGTTCCTCAGCCTCCAGGATCTGAAGATGGAAGATGCACTCTGGATACACCTATCGTTTGAGTACACCCTCTGGATACACTCAAGGACGGGATAAATCTCTGGATACAACTCTGGATACACCTTGGATACATTCATGGATGGGAGACACACTCTGGATACACTATTAGACGGTAGACACACTTTGAATACACTCACAGACAGGAGACACACCCTGGATACAGTATTAGACGGTAGACACACTTTGAATACACTCACAGACAGGAGACACACCCTGGATACATAGACAGTAGATGACTTTGAATACACTCACAGACAGGAGACACACCCTGGATACAGTATTAGACGGTAGACACACTTTGAATACACTCACAGACAGGAGACACACCCTGGATACACTATTAGACGGTAGACACACTTTGAATACACTCACAGACAGGAGACACACCCTGGATACAGTATTAGACGGTAGACACACTTTGAATACACTCACAGACAGGAGACACACCCTGGATACACTATTAGACGGTAGACACACTTTGAATACACTCACAGACAGGAGACACACCCTGGATACACTATTAGACGGTAGACACACTTTGAATACACTCATAGACAGGAGACACACCCTGGATACACTATTAGACGGTAGACACACTTTGAATACACTCATAGACAGGAGACACACCCTGGATACACTATTAGACGGTAGACACACTTTGAATACACTCACAGACAGGAGACACACTCATGGATACACTATTAGACGGTAGACACACTTTGAATACACACACTCACAGACAGGAGACACACCCTGGATACACTATTAGACGGTAGACACACTTTGAATACACTCACAGACAGGAGACACACCCTGGATACACTATCAGACAGTAGACACACTTTGAATACACTCACAGACAGGAGACACACCCTGGATACACTATTAGACAGTAGACACACTTTGAATACACTCACAGACAGGAGACACACCCTGGATACACTATTAGACGGTAGACACACTTTGAATACACTCACAGACAGGAGACACACCTGGATACACTATTGGACAGTAGACACACTTTGAATACACTCACAGACAAAGACACACACCTGGATACAGTATTAGACGAGCAGACACACTTTGAATACACTCACAGACAGGAGACACACCCTGGATACACTATTAGTAGACACACTTTGAATACACTCACAGACAAGAGACACACCCTGGATACAGTATTAGACGGACACACTTTGAATACACTCACAGAAGGAGACACACCCTGGATACACTATTAAACAGTAGACACACTTTGAATACACTCACAGACAGGAGACACACCCTGGATACACTATTAGACGGTAGACACACTTTGAATACACTCACAGACAGGAGACACACCCTGGATACACTATTAGACGGTAGACACACTTTGAATACACTCACAGACAGGAGACACACCCTGGATACACTATTAGACGGTAGACACACTTTGAATACACTCACAGACAGGAGACACACCCTGGATACACTATTAGACAGTAGACACACTTTGAATACACCCACAGACAGGAGACACACCTGGATACACTATTAGACGGTAGACACACTTTGAATACACTCACAGACAGGAGACACACCCTGGATACACTATTAGACAGTAGACACACTTTGAATACACTCACAGACAGAGACACACCCTGGATACACTATTAGACGGTAGACACACTTTGAATACACTCACTAGACAGGAGACACACCCTGGATACACTATTAGACAGTAGACACACTTTGAATACACTCACAGACAGGAGACACACCCTGGATACAGTATTAGACAGTAGACACACTGAATACACTCACAGACAGGAGACACACCCTGGATACACTATTAGACGGTAGACACACTTTGAATACACTCACAGACAGGAGACACACCCTGGATACACTATTAGACGGTAGACACACTTTGAATACACTCACAGACAGGAGACACACCCTGGATACACTATTAGACAGTAGACACACTTTGAATACACTCATAGACAGGAGACACACCCTGGATACACTATTAGACAGTAGACACACTTTGAATACACTCACAGACAGGAGACACACTCATGGAGAAACAAACTCAGGATACACTCAATAGCTTCTTATTTGCCTATTAATACTACTAAACACTCACTTAACTGTTCAATGGTTGTCCCTACTCTCACTAAACGACCCTCAACAGGAGCTAACAAATATGAAGAGCAATTGTCACCAAAAAAAAAGTCACTGTAAACATAAAAGTGAATAAAAAAAATTCCAAACCTTCTACGGACGCAACGAAAGAAAAAAAAGCAATAGGAAAAAAATGATAAAAAACGATTTAAGTTTTCTATAGTCAGGAGTTAAAGCCAATATTACCTCTTTCACACACCTGTGCCTCCCTCCCCTAAAAAGAAGTGTAATTTGTAGGAGCTTTTAAAGTATGAGGCACCGGGCAGGTAGGTGGGCAAAGTAAGGTGAGGAGTGTGAGGTAAGGTTAAGTACCTGAAGAATAATGCAGGTAAGTGTAAGGGTTAGGTTAGGTTAGGTTAGGTTAGAGAAAATACCATTAAAATTTTATTCAACCATCTTTAGCATCTTAGGAAGGAAGAACGTTGCTGTTGTTGTTTCTGTTGTTGTTGTTTACGTCCAGTTCGACACAGAAACAATCGTCCCAGGATAATCAATCTTGTATTCACAACAGTAAGGAAGAAGACCCGGTTAGCACGTTACCCGCCCTTCCCAACGCCCCACCCTCTCCCATTACACTCTCCCCCCCACTCCCCACCACACCCACCCCACCCCCCCCACACCCACCCCACTCTCCCCACCACCCTCCCCACCACACTCTCCCCCACCCCCACCACCTCTCCCCCACCACCTCCCCCACCCTCTCCCCACCCCCCCCACCACACCTCTCCCCACTCCCCACCACCACTCACACAACACCAGCAAAGTCCCGTGAACGTGAACCCTGGAGGACATGTATAAAATTCTGGCGTCGAGACAGCAGAAAAAATGAAAAATAAAAATATATATAAAAGACAAGAGGCTGGCTGGCTGGCTGGCTGGCTGGCTGGGCTGGCTGGCTGGCTGGCTGGCTGGCTGGCTGGCTGGCTGGCTGGCTGGCTGGCTGGCTGGCTGGCTGGCTGGCTGGCTGGCTGGCTGGCTGGCTGGCTGGCTGGCTGGCTGGCTGGCTGGGTGCGAATCGTGAGCACATCGAGACTTGTCAACACAGCGAACACAACAACGATAGAAGTCTCACCATTTTATTTAATTCATATTCATTTGATTGTCGAAAGAAAAAAGAAGCAATGAGATTAAAAGCAGAGAGAGAGAGAGAGAGAGAGAGAGAGAGAGAGAGAGAGAGAGAGAGTAATAAGGCCACTGGGTGTAAGAGACAGACAAAGAGAGATTAAAGGAAGACAGAAGGTAAGACAGGCAGAGAGACAGACGGACAGAGAGAGAGAGAGAGAGAGAGAGAGAAAAAAGAACGCTGTCTCCGATAAGATTGTACCTGGTGGTGTGTCTTCCATTATGTGTTGCAACAGTTCTAGAGTGAGGTATGTACACACACTCTCTCTCCCCCCTCTCTCTCATCCATCCTTTCATCCATATACTATCTATCCATCTACCTACCCATCCCGTCAAAGAACCGTACCTAAAATTCATAATACTTGATCAATTTCCCTCATATAAATTACGTATTCCACCAGCCAACCAGCACATTAAACTCATCCAAATTAACCTATTTCCTGGCCTAATATTGCTACTAAACGATAGGCCTCTAGAGTCATTTGTGTAGGCTTATATCCTTAATAAATCAAAAGGGTTATTACCACTATTTGATGACTCTTTTCCACCTGTACCTGTAGTGTGATTGATGACTCTTTTCCACCTGTACCTGTAGTGTGATTGATGACTCTTTTCCATCTGTACCTGTAGTGTGATTGATGACTCTTTTCCACCTGTACCTGTAGTGTGATTGATGACTCTTTTCCACCTGTACCTGTAGTGTGATTGATGACTCTTTTCCACCTGTACCTGTAGTGTGATTGATGACTCTTTTCCATCTGTACCTGTAGTGTGATTGATGACTCTTTTCCACCTGTACCTGTAGTGTGATTGATGACTCTTTTCCACCTGTACCTGTAGTGTGATGGCCACTTATTCATTAATTGGTTATTTTTACGTCTAGGTAGATTTAATTTAATGTCATTGAATGTCCAAAAGAGTTGGTGTCTAATGGTGATATTTTGTGGTAGTGGTGATGTGATAATACCATTTATAATTACATTGATAATTATAATAACATCAATTATATTAATAATAGTCTTACTACTACTACTAATAATAATAATGATAATAATAATAATTCTTCTGTATAACATGGAACAAACACCATCCTTAGCAAATGGTGTGTGTGTGTGTGTGTGTGTGTGTGTGTGTGTGTGTGTGTGTGTGTGTGTGTGTGTGTGTGTGTGTGTGTGTGTGTGTGTGTGTGTGTGTGTGTGTGTGTGTGTGTGTGTGAGTCACTAGGGGAGAAGGCAAAAAGAGATCAGGGAGAGTAAAGTACAGGGAGTAGAGAACGGAGGGAATAGACAGGGGGAGGGAGAAGGACATTAACATGATAAACAATATGAAGAGTACAGCAGATGTGGGACACGAGAGAAGAGAGAGAGAGAGAGAGAGAGAGAGAGAGAGAGAGAGAGAGAGAGAGAGAGAGAGAGAGAGAGAGAGAGAGAGAGAGAGAGAGAGAGAGAGAGAGAGAGAGAGGACTAATAGACAGAAAATGATAAAAGAGAAATGAAAAGTAAGAGAAATAAAAATTTGGGTGGTTGAATGTTGTGTGGTACTATCTGTTCTTGTTCTCCGTAGAGACTAAGTCCTTCGGGGATGGAAGTAAGGAAGGAAGGAAGGAAGGAAGGAAGGAAGGAAGGAAGGAAGGAAGGAAGGAAGGAAGGACGGAAGGAAGAAGGAAAGAAGGAAGGCATAAACAAGTTTTTCCTCAGTCCGCCGTCAGCCCGTGTAATCTTGTTTACACGTTCGTCGTAATTAAAACTCGTATAAGAAAATGATGAGCAGGTAAATCCATCCAACAGGTGAGGAGGAGTTGATGTTCATAGCCAGACGACCTGACACACACACACACACACACACACACACACACACACACACACACACACACAGCTCAAGGAAGTAAAATCACCGTCTTAATTTGTTCAATGTTTCATATCTTTTAAATTTACAGCATAACAACGGTACGGCTTAACAGAGGTACAGTATAACAGAGGTACGACTTAACAGAGGTACAGTACAACAGAGGTACGACTTAACAGAGGTACAGTACAACAGAGGTACAGTCTAACAGAGGTACAGCTTAACAGAGGTACAGTATAACAGAGGTACGACTTAACAGAGGTACAGCTTAACAGAGGTACAGTATAACAGAGGTACAGTACAACAGAGGTACAGCCTAACAGAGGTACAGCTTAACAACGGTACAGCATTACAGCGGTACAGCAAAGCAATGGTGATATTTAGTGTGTATATCTCTAACCTGGTGTGTTCATTATTTCCTTGGTAGGTTGACGCCAGACTAACAATCTATCAGGATATTTTAACTGACTGACTGACTGACTGAGAAACTGATTAACTAACTAACTGTGTGTGTGTCTGTCTCTCCCCTCTTTGTCACTCTGTCCTCTCTCTCTCTTTTCTTGGTTAGCTCACAACTCGATAAAATGCAAAGGGAAGAAGGAGTTGAAGAACTTTGATATATTGTTGAGAACTACGTGACGATAAGGGCTAGGTGAGGGGACGGTGGCTAGGTGAGGACGGTGGTTAGGTGAGGACGGTTGGTTAGGTGAGGGACGGTGGCTAGGTGAGGGAGGACGGTGGTTAGGTGAGGAGGACGGTGGTTAGGTGAGGAGACGGTGGCTAGGTGAGGACGGTGGGTAGGTGAGGGGACGGTGGTTAGGTGAGGGACGGTGGGTAGGTGAGGAGGACGGTGGGTAGGTGGGGGACGGTGGGTAGGTGAGGGGAGGACGGTGGGTAGGTAGGAGGAAGACGGTGGTTAGGTGGGAGGACGGTGGGTAGGTGAGGAAGACGGTGGGTAGGTGGGGGGGATAGTGGTAGATGAAGGAACGATGGCTAGATGAAGCTACGATGACTATCCCTGTAGATGAATGGACGAAGGCTAGATGAATGAACGCCTTACCACATACCACTTCACACTGACAAGCAATTCTCTTCACCCTTATGCAGATGACACACTCACCCCTCTTAAAGATCCTTCACCCTATCTGCCGCAGCCACACGTGATAACATTTTCCATAACACACAACAAACACACTCCTTCCTCATCTCTATAGGAAGACTCACATGCATAGCTGAGTGGTGGTGGTGGTGAGAGGAAAGTATTGCTAACTCGGTTTTCTTCAAGATATATGTTGTTGGGTAATAGTGTTGATATTTCACCATCAATTTGGGGATACTTGATCATTCATCATCATCATCATCATCGTCATTCATCATCATCATCATCATCGTCATTCATCATCATCATATCATCATCATCATCATAATCGTCATTCATCATCATCATCATCATCATCATCATCATCATAATCGTCATTCATCATCATCATCATCATCATCATCATCATCGTCATTCATCATCATCATCATCATCATCATCATCATCATCATCATCATCATCATCATCATCATCTCACAGCATTTAACTAAAACTATTCCAGAGAAGTTGGGTTTTATGTTCAGTCAGAACTTACTTCACTGATGAACAGATGACAACCGTTAATGTAAGTCATGTGGGCTGGGTGTGGTGTTGGGTCACTGTGGGCTGGGTGTGGTGTTGGGTCACTGTGGGCTGGGTGTGGTGTTGGGTCACTGTGGGCTGGGTGTGGTGTTGGGGCACTGTGGCTGGGTCACTGTGGGGTGGGTGTGGTGTTGGGTCACTGTGGGTGGGTGTGGTGTTGGGTCACTGTGGGCTGGGTGTGGTGTTGGGTCACTGTGGGCTGGGTGTGGTGTTAGGTCACTGTGGGCGGGTGTGGTGTTGGTCACTGTGGGCTGGGTGTGGTGTTGGGTCACTGTGGGCTGGGTGTGGTGTTGGGTCACTGTGGGCTGGGTGTGGTGTTGGGTCACTGTGGGCTGGGTCACTGTGGGCTGGGTGTGGTGTTGGGTCACTGTGGACTGGGTGTGGTGTTGGGTCACTGTGGGCTGGGTGTGGTGTTGGGGCACTGTGGGCTGGGTGTGGTGTTGGGTCACTGTGGGCTGGGTCACTGTGGGCTGGGTGTGGTGTTGGGTCACTGTGGGCTGGGTGTGGTGTTGGGTCATCGTGGGCTGGGTGTGGTGTTGGGTCACTGTGGGCTGGGTGTGGTGTTGGGTCACTGTGGGCTGGGTGTGGTGTTGGGTCACTGTGGGCTGGGTGTGGTGTTGGGTCACTGTGGGCTGGGTGTGGTGTTGGGTCACTGTGGGCTGGGTGTGGTGTTGGATCACTGTGGGCTGGGTGTGGTGTTGGGTCACTGTGGGCTGGGTGTGGTGTTGGGTCACTGTGGACTGGGTGTGGTGTTGGGTCACTGTGGGCTGGGTGTGGTGGGTCACTGTGGACTGGGTGTGGTGTTGGGTCACTGTGGGCTGGGTGTGGTGTTGGGTCCTGTGGGCTGGGTGTGGTGTTGGGTCACTGTGGGCTGGGTGTGGTGTTGGGTCACTGTGGGCTGGGTGTGGTGTTGGGTCACTGTGGGCTGGGTGTGGTGTTGGTCACTGTGGGCTGGGTGTGTGTTGGGTCACGTGGACTGGGTGTGGTGTTGGGTCACTGTGGGCTGGGTGTGGTGTTGGGTCACTGTGGGCTGGGTGTGGTGTTGGGTCACTGTGGGCTGGGTGTGTGTTGGGTCACTGTGGGCTGGGTGTGGTGTTGGGTCACTGTGGGCTGGGTGTGGTGTTGGGTACACTGTGGGCTGGGTGTGGTGTTGGGTCCTGTGGGCTGGGTGTGGTGTTGGGTCACTGTGGGCTGGGTGTTGGGTCATGGGCTGGGTGTGTGTTGGGTCACTGTGGGCTGGGTGTGGTGTTGGGGTACTGGGTGAGGGAACAGGGCTAGGTAGGGGAACAGGGCTAGGTGAGGGGAACAGGGCTGGGTGGGGAACAGGGCTAGGTGGAGGAGGGGGCTAGGTGAGGGAACAGGGCTAGGTGGGGAACAGGGCTAGGTGAGACAGGGCTGGGTAGGGAGAACAGGGCTAGGTAGGGAGCACGGCTAGGTGGGGAACAGGGCTAGGTGAGGGAGAACAGGGCTGGGTGGGGAACAGGGCTAGGTGAGGGAACAGGGCTAGGTGAGAGGAACAGGGCTAGGTGAGGAACAGGAGCTGAGTGAGGGAACAGGGCTAGGTGAGGGAACAGAGGGCTAGGTGAGAGGAACAGGGCTAGGTGAGGGAACAGGGCTAGAGGGGAACAGGGAGGTGGGGGCGGGGCTGGGTGAGAACAGGGCTAGGTGGGGAACAGGGCTGGGTGAGGAGAACAGGGCTAGGTGAGGGGAACAGGGCTAGGTGAGGGAACAGGGCTAGGTGAGGGGAACAGGCTAGGTGGGGAACAGGGCTAGGTGAGGAACAGAGTGGGGAACAGGGCTAGGTGAGGAGAACAGGGCTAGGTGAGGGAACAGGGCTGGGGTGAGGAGAGGCGTTTGAATGTGGATCAATAGAGTGAAGGACAGCGGGAGGAGGAGGAGGAGGAGGAGGGTGAAGGGGAATGGAAGAGGGAAGAAGAAGGAACAAGAAGAAAAGGAGGAGGAGGAGGAGAAAGGAAGGGTGGGGGGGCGGCGGGAATCAATAAGGTAAGGAGAACTTAGGAGTCATGACCAGGTGTGTCAGGTAAGTTAATGAACCAGAGGAGTGGCAGAAGAAGTCCACACAGCACTAATTACTTCAAGACACACCTCAGTGCCTCCAGGTAAGACTTTGGCGAGCAACGTGACCAATAATGGGTCATAATTAATTCTATCTTCCTTTAATGACCGTGTGTGTTATTTAATCCCTAATATAGTTCTTTATTTATCATCCCAAATAATCCCTTGTGTTTCAACTCTAATTATAATTGTTCGTCTTTCATACCTAAGTTATCGTGTTTCATCTCTCATAATTTCTCACTTTTCTTATGTAGTTCACGCCCTTATTACTGCTCTCATTATTATTAGTAGTATTATTAAACAGTAGTTGTAGTAGTAGTAGTAGTAGTAGTAGTAGTAGTAGTAGTAGTAGTAGTAGTAGTAGTAGTAGTAGTAGTAAGACAAGACTATAACAATAAACTAAGTCTTCCATATCAATCAGACTTCACTATTTATATTTAATATAGAGTAAGATAATAAATCCTTAACTTAATATAATATTATTTTTTACTTTAAGTCATTTTCTTTGTGAGTAAAGCCCCACGACCCTCCCTCACCTCTGGGTATCGGAATGACAACACGAACTGAAGAGAAAAAAAGATTCATATTTCTCGATAATCTGCCTCAAGTGTTAAGTCGGTGTCATGAAAGGGCGCCACTGTCATAAAGGAGAGTCAGTGTCATAAAGGAGTGCCACTGTCATAAAGGCGCTCGATTAAATTACTCTTGGCACTATTCCAATACTAGAACTGGCACTACCTCTAATGATGGAATATCTTGGGAGAATTAACAGAGAGAGAGAGAGAGAGAGAGAGAGAGAGAGAGAGAGAGAGAGAGAGAGAGAGAGAGAGAGAGAGAGAGAGAGAGAGAGAGAGACAACAGAGAAGTTAAGAGGAAGTGAGACAGAGAAACGATCAAATGACAGAGACGAAGCCTCTACACCGTGGCAGACAATGGCCACAGGGGAGGTACAGGATATCAAGGTTACCCAATACTCGGGAAGTCAGGCATATATATACTGTATATATATATATATATATATATATATATATATAATATATATATATATATATATATATATATATATATATATATATATATATATATATATATATTAGGGAACGACAAGGGTGAGTGCCTGATAACACACGCTGTAGACATCCCGTATACTATATACATACCAGGGTGCTGAAGGTGCTCAAGTACTTATCTAAATGTCTGGAGGTGCACAATACATACAGAGGTGTAGACCCCCCTTCCTCTTCTCACTTCACATGCCTGGGAGCTTATCACAACCTCCTCCTTCACCTTGCTTATAGAGTACCACTTCCACCACCACCACCTCCTTCTCCTTCTCGTCTTTCCTCTGGCGTAAAATATATTCCCCATGATGTGCTCTTCTTGTTCCACTCGCCTGTCAACCTGGCTGAGGCGGCGGCCTCTCGCAAAGATTAAAGTGTCAGTTTTAGAAAGGAAGCTTCTCTTGCTTCTGTTGTGAATAGATTTTTGAAGCAATTTACAACGGGTGAATATCTATGTGAGGTGGAGGAGGAGGTGGAGGAGGAGGAGGAGGAGGAGGAGGAGGGAGGAGGAGGAGGAGGAGGAGGAGGAGGAGGAGGAGGAGGAGGAGGAGGAGGAGGAGGAGGAGGAGGAGGAGAGGTACTGTAGAAGGAGATCGTGTTAAGTCGTATAACCTCTGTGTATTATTTTGGGTTATATGTATACTATCTATCTATCTATCTATCTGACTCGTTGGACACACACACACACGGGTAAGACATCAAAATCATCGATAGGTATACTTACACATCTGACTGTGACACCAGATTCCTGCCACTGGTTTGAACACACCCACCACCCACCTACTTTCTGTCTCCCACACCCACCACCCACCTCCCCCACACCCACCACCCACCTACACTCTGTCTCCCACCCACCACCCACCTACTTTCTGTCTCCCACCACCACCTACTTTCTGTCTCCCACACCCATCACTCACCTGCTGCTGCCACCACCACCCACTACTTCTGCCCCCACACCCACCACCCACCTACTGTCTCCCACCCACCACCCACCTACTTTCTGTCTCCCACACCCACCACCCACCTACTTTCTGTCTCCCACCCACCACCCACCTACTTTCTGTCTCCCACACCCACCACCCACCTACTCTGTCTCCCACCCACCACCCACCTTTCTGTCTCACACCCACCACCCACCTACTCTGTCTCCACACCCACCACCCACCTACTTCTGCCCACACCCATCACTCACCTACTTTCTGTCTCCCACACCCCACCACCTACTTTCTGTCTCCACGCCCACCACCCACCTCACCTGTCCCACGCCCACCACCCACCTACTTTCTGCTCCCACCCACCACCCACCTACTTTCTGTCTCCCACCCCACCCACCTACTTTCTGTCTCCCACCACCACCCACCTACTTTCTGTCTCCCACACACCCACCACCTACTTTCTGTCTCCCCACCCCACCACCTACTTTCTGTCTCCCCACCCACCCCTACTTTCTGTCTCCCACCCACCACCCACCTACTTTCTGTCTCCCACCCCACCACCCACCTACTTTCCTCTCCCACCCACCACCCACCTACTTTCTGTCTCCCACGCCCACCACCACCTACTTTCTGTCTCCCACCCCACCACCCACCTGCTTGTCCCCCACACACCCAGCAGGCAACATATCGCCAGGAAGGTACTGGTGGGCGGCGCGTGAGCTGGGGGTTTACAGCATTATGACAGTAATATAGAAGGCTCTTCGTTTGCAGCTGCTAACTGTGAGTTACGCGTTAACCATGACAGGTCCACGCCATTATTTACTGTATGGCCTTGGTGCTTCGCCGTGTGTGTGTGTGTGTGTGTGTGTGTGTGTGTGTGTGTGTGTGTGTGTGTGTGTGTGTGTGTGTGTACGTATTCTTCAGCCATCAGTAAAGTTATATAGCATCTCCTTATTGGTGCAATATACTCCTCCCAGTTCTATAAACAGGGCGTGGTCTGGGCGTCTTTATAGTGGCGTGGTGGAGCCTTTCACTGAGAGACACAGAGCTTTAATATCTCAACCATTCGTCCAGTTGTTTTTATTTATTTACTTATTTATTTTAGGACACGAGGATCCAGGTAGTGAGAGGTGTTCATAACGTCTTGAGGGACAACACTACCGTAGGTTTGATGAGTCTCAGAGGCACGTTCTGGCCCCCCTCTCTCCCACGAGTTAGGAGAGGAGAAGGAGGAAGAGGATGGGGAGGAGAGGAGGATGCGGGAAGAGAAGGAGAAGGATGGGGAAAGAGGAGGATGGGGAAAAGGATAGGGTTAGAGGAGGAAGGAGGAGAAGTGGGTGACGGAGGAGGTTAAACTAAACGTAAGAACCTTTGAGATCAGAACTTAAGACGAGACTGTGGCAACTCACTCAAAATACCTACCCCTGTGCGTCCACTTCCTCCTCCTCCTCCTTCACCTCCTTCACCACCTCCACCACCACCAGCCTCCACCACCTCCTCCTCCTCCTTTACACCCCAGGGTCACCGTTAGGCCGTGAATGTATGAACCATTGATTAAATGACTGATTGAATAACCTGATAAAACGAATTGAAATTGGTCGGATTTCATTTTAGCTCCCTTTCAGCTGCCCTCCTAACCAGTCTTCTCCTTTCCTCCTCTCTCTCCCTCCCTCCCCTAACCCCTCCATGGGCCGGGGACAGGTGGACTTCGCCTCAGATTCTGGCAAATTGATTTAGGGGAGACAGAGGACTCCACATTTCACATTGAATGGGCACCATCACGTCTTGCGTCTGACAGTGGCTGCCAGGGAAACTTTAGCCCGCCGGTGTGATGAAGGGCAACACTGTAGGATAGGTGGAGGCAAGGTGTATGGAGACCGTGGATGTATGGGGGGAAGGATGGTGCGTGGGGAGAAAAGTGTGGGGAAGGGTGTATGGGGGGACAGGCTGTCGATGAAGGCCGAGAGAGAGAGAGAGAGAGAGAGAGAGAGAGAGAGAGAGAGAGAGAGAGAGAGAGAGAGAGAGAGAGAGAGAGAGAGAGAGAGAGAGAGAGAGAGAGAGAGAGAGAGAGAATTATAGAATTATAGCAGAGATTATAAATGTTGGTGTAACGTGAACAATGTACATGGGAGTAAATCAACAAATCCACTAGTTCAATCCACCCCTTCCTCCACCACCTCCTACTGACCCGTCCACCTTTAGATTTAGATTGCCCCCGAGGTCGTCGTGTTGCACTGTGGCGTGGTGTTGTGGTGGTGATGCATTGCGTCATGGTGTTGTGGTAGTGATGCACTGCGTCATGGTGTTGTGGTGGTGATGCACTGCTTCATGGTGTTGTGGTGGTGATGCACTGCGTCATGGTGTTGTAGTGGTGATGCACTGCGTCATGGTGTTGTGGTAGTGATGCATTGCGTCATGGTGTTGTGGTAGTGATGCATTGCGTCATGGTGTTGTGGTGGTGATGCACTGTCCTGGTGTTGGTGGGTATGCACTGCGTCATGGTGTTGTGGTGGTGATGCACTCGTCATGGTGTTGTGGTGGTGATGCATTGCGTCATGGTGTTGTGGTGGTGATGCACTGCGTCATGGTGTTGTGGTGGTGATGCACTGCGTCATGGTGTTGTGGTGGTGATGCACTGCGTCATGGTGTTGTGGTGGTGATGCATTGCGTCGTGGTGTTGTGGTAGTGATGCACTGCGTCATGGTGTTGTGGTGGTGATGCACTGCTTCATGGTTTGTGTTGGTGATGCACTGCGTCATGGTGTTGTGGTGGGATGCACTGCGTCATGGTGTTGTGATGGTGATGCACTGTGGCGTGGTGTTGTGGTGCTAGGCAGGTGTGGCGCATCACCGCTCCAGGATCGTGTAAGTTTTGTGTAAATTATATTTAGTTGTGTTAACGTGTGCCAGTATATACGTGAAACCAGGCTGGCAACAATGCAATAACGTACACACTGATACCTCTCTCGTGTGTGTGTGTGTGTGTGTGACTGTACCTAGGAGGAGAGAATTAGAGCAGGCAGGGGGTTGAGGCAGGGGCAGGGGTTGAGGCAAAGGCTGGAGGCAGGGGCAGGGTTGAGGCAGGATTGAGGCAGGGGCAGGGGTTGAGGCAGCTGAGGCAGGGGCAGGGGCTGGAGGCAGGGGTTGAGGCAGGGGCAGGGGTTGAGGCAAGGGTTGAGGCAGGGGTGAGGCAGGATTGAGGCAGGGGCAGGGGTTGAGGCAGAGGTTGAGGCAGGGGCAGGGGTTAAGGCAGGGGCTGAGGCAGGGCAGGGGTTGAGGCAGGGGTTGAGGCAGGGCAGGGGTTGAGGCAGGGGCAGGGGTTGAGGCAGGGGCAGGGGGCTGAGGCAGGGACAGGGTAGGAGGGGCTGAGGCAGGGACAGGGGCTGAGGCAGGGACAGGTTGAGGCAGAGGCAGGGGCTGAGGCAGAGGCAGGGGTTGAGGCAGGCAGGGTTGAGGCATGGGCTTTGTCGTCTCCTTGGCTGGTAATCAATGGAAAATGTTCTTTGTGCCTTGTGATATCCACTAGTGTTGGAGAGAGAGAGAGAGAGAGAGAGAGAGAGAGAGAGAGAGAGAGAGAGAGAGAGAGAGAGAGAGAGATCAGACTGAAATTTTAGAATGAGAAAATGAGAATAGATGAGAGAAAAAATGTGTGTGTGTGTATGTGTGTGTGTGGTGTGTGTGTGTGTGTGTGTGTGTTAGAGACAGAGTGGGTAACATAGTTGTCTTACAGGTGATGGTGGCTATATGTGAACCTGCCTGCCCACCAGCCACCCACCTATTTATCAATTCCACCCACCCACCCACTCCACCATCTCCTCTATACAATACCCACCTATCCATCCCCATATCCGTATTCTCTAACGTCCATTACCCACCTATCCACCCACTACCCATACTCATCCACCTGCCACACCCATCCGTCCCGTACGCCCATTTCATCCACTGGTTATTTACTCTCCGCCCACTAGAAGGAAGGGGAAGAGGGGAAGAGGGGAGGGGAGATAATGAGGATGGGAGTGAGGGTGAGTAGGGGGAAGGTTAAAGAGAGGGAGAGGAGGGAGAAGGGGAGGAGGTAGAAGAAAGGGAAGGAAGGGGAGGAGAAGGTGGACTGTAGCAAGTAATTAATAATGTAGACTAAAGGGGAGTCCCCACCTGGATGATTAACACCACCTGGGCAAAGTACACCTGAGAGGAGACAGTGTAGGGGAACAGAGGGGGAGGGGGAGTATATGGGTAAATAGGTGAGGGGAGGAAGAGTGTAGGGGATAGAGAACGGGGTAAAGTGGTGAGAGGAGGGGAGGAGGAGGAGTAAGGGGAATGAAGAGGAGGAGGAGGAGGAAACGTGAGGAAGGACGGTGGTAAAGGGAGTAAGGGAGAGACTAAAAGAAAGAAGGTTGGATTAAGGGAGGAAGGGAAGGAGGATAATGCCAGAAGAACCCCCCCACCTCCTCACCTCCCCCTCATAAACACACACACACACACACACACACACCCTTCCCCTCATACTTCCCGCCCGAGTTCGATCATGCTACCTCCCCTCTCTCTCTTCTCCCCTCTCACCCCACTCGCCCTCCCATTCCTCCCCCCTCTCTCTCCCCTGTCTTACACACATCACTGGGAAAACCCTGACCAGGTAGAGTGGAACTGGGAGTGGCCCATCGTGGTGCTTAACCTAACCTAACCTAACCTAACCTAACCCAACCTAACCTAATCTAAGCTTCCTTCCCAGGTAACGTTAAGTTGGTTAGTCATCAGGTAACCCGAAGAAAGTAAAGATAAGAAAGAAATAGTGATAAGGAGTAAATGAGAGAGAGAGAGAGAGAGAGAGAGAGAGAGAGAGAGAGAGAGAGAGAGAGAGAGAGAGAGAGAGAGAGAGAGAGAGAGAGAGAGAGAGAGAGAGAGAGAGAGAGAGAGAGAGAGAGAGAGTTAAACAGTCTAGAAGGACAATAAGAGTTAAGATATAAGTGAATAAAGAAGAATTAAAGGTAGAATTTAACGAAGAGAAAAAAAAATCATGATATTACACACACAAGTTTTTAAAAAGAATATTCTGGAAAAAGCCGAGTGATTATTAATATTTCGGTGAGCACTTAATACTACTACTGCTGGGAGGTGTGTGTGTGTGTGTGTGTGTGTGTGTGTGTGTGTGTGTGTGTGTGTGTGTGTACTAAATAAAACATTACTCTGAATAAAATAATACTTGTAAAATAATAACAAAACGAAAATAAAAATATACAATATACCCATTTCAGAGAATTCGATAATGGAACTTCAGCAGTATTCCCACTATAAGGTCAAGTTACGGGGCAATGAACTGTAAGAGGGAGTTAAAATTCTGTGGGTGTTTTTTTAGAGTTCACTGATATCAAGTTTAATTTCCTCTAAGGTGTTACACGGTGGAGATAATGGTGGCGTGGGAGGGGCGGGGTGGGTGTGAGAGGGAAATTTACAGCTTGGGAGAGAGAAAAATAATAATAATAATAATAAAAATAATAATAATAATAATAATAATAATAATAAAGAGATGTTTCAAGGTGTAGTGTATAAGGGAAGAACGAAGGATCACTGTATATTGCTACTGACTGTAACTGAAGAAAGTTGTTTATTTAGCCACACAAACGAGTTCCATAAGTCTCAATGTTAAAGTAGGCTTAGTTGAAGTAAGACTGATATAATGGTAGTGAGGAGAATGTTGAAGTAAACGTGATGATAGTGGTGAGGAGACTATTGAAGTAAGTCTCAGAGGTTTCCCCCATGATAGATCGAACAATCAGCAGGTATAGTCATCAAGTCTGTTCCTCGTACCTGAGAAGTGTTAGTCGGTGAAAGAGTTAATGAATACAGTGGCAGGTAAGTTTTCCACTCAAGTTAAATTGTCTCAAGAGTGTTATAATCGAGAGAGAGGAGAGAGAGAGAGAGAGAGAGAGAGAGAGAGAGAGAGAGAGAGAGAGAGAGAGAGAGAGAGAGAGAGAGAGAGGTTAAAAGAACAGAAAGGTAAATAAGAAGACAAAGAAAAGTGAGGTAGTGAGGGGAGAGAGAATATAGATAGAAACACAAACAAATAAAACCAACACACACACACACACACATGAAAAAGAGAAAATTTCTATTACATTGTGAGTGTTACCGTGTGTGTGTGTGTGTGTGTGTGTGTGTGTGTTACATTGTGAGTGTTACCGTGTGTGTGTGTGTGTGTGTGTGTTACATTGTGAGTGTATGTGTGTGTGTGTGTATAAGGCATTGTGAGTGTTACCTGTGTGTGTTCACAGAGTGTTACGTGTGTGTGTATGTGTGTGTGTGTGTGTGTGTTACATCAGGAGGTGCCAGTGTGTGTGTGTTACATTGTGAGGTTACGTGTGTGTGTGTTACATCAGAGTGTTACTGTGTGTGTATGTGTGTGTGTGTGTGTTATTACTGTGAGTGTTACCGTGTGTGTGTGTATTACATTGTTACTGTGTTACATCAGAGTGTTACCGTGTGTGTATGTGTGTGTGTGTGTGTGTGTTACATTGTGAGTGTTACTGTGTGTGTATGTGTGTGTGTGTGTGTGTGTGTGTGTGTTGGCGTTACATCAGAGTGTGTTACTGTGTGTGTGTTACATTGTGAGTGTTAGTGTTACATTGTGAGTGTTACTGTGCGTGTGTGTGTGTGTGTTACACAGAGCACTGTGTGTGTGTGTGTGTGTGTGTGTGTGTGTGTGTGTGTGTGTGTGTGTGTGTGTGTGTGTGTGTGTTCTCCTGCACTAACGCGTCGAAAACATGTTTACTCAGGGAGGTGTATGTTGAGTTAGCGTGTGTTTGTGTACCGTCGTGATCCCTGGCGTGGAGAAGGGTACAGGAACCCAGTAGGAGGAGGAAGACGTGAGGGTCACCTGTAGGAGACCTGTAGGAGGAGGTTTTGTAGACAGGCCAGGGTTGTAGTGAGGACATTGACAGACAGACAGAGACAGACAGAGAGACAAGCAATGAACCATATTTTTTTTTTGGTCAGTAAAATATTAAGTGTGTAATGCCCTCAAATATCCCTAACCTAACCTAACCTAACCTAACCTAACCTAACCTAATCCAACAGCTTGTATCAAGGGTAATGGCTCAAGGGACAGCTGGTATCAGAGGTAGTGCAGGTAAACGAGATATTCTATTTCAGTAAAAACAACCTAATGATTATATTGTCTTCATTGAATTATTTTTTCTTCAAATTATTCTTACTTATTCGTTTGTTAAGTTATTCGAGTATGTGAGAATATATTGTTCAGAAGGTGAGGTAAGTCTCTCTATCAAGGTAAACAGAGTCGCGCTTCAATGTTTTATACCAGCCATCATGATGTATTTTCCCGCGCTCTCCTGGTTGGCTTACTGGCCACTCAGAGAGCTTGACTTTCTGCTGGCCACTCAGAGAGCTTGACTTTCTGTTGGCCAATCAGAGAGCTTGCTTTCTGCTGGCCACTCAGAGCTTGACTTTCTGCTGGCCACTCAGAGCTTGACTTTCTACTGGCCACTCAGAGAGCTTGATTTTCTGTTGGCCTCTCAGAGAGCTTGACTTTCCGCTGGCCACTCAGAGAGCTTGACTTTCTGCTGGCCATTCAGAGAACTTGACTTTCTGCTGGCCACTCAGAGAGATTGACTTTCTCCTGGTCACTCAGCGAGCTTGACTTTCTGCTGGCCATTCAGAGAATTTGACTTTCTGCTGGCCAATCAGAGAGCTAGACTTTCTGCTGGCCACTCAGAGAGATAGACTTACTGGTAGCCACCCAGGGAGTTTGAATTTCAGGCCAGCTAGAGCTAAGTCTGGCCACTCAGATGGCTTAATGTGTTATGCGCCGCTCAAAGAATTTGACTTATTTGACCAGCCAGAGAGCCGAACTTAACAGGTGGCCACTCAGAAAGCTCGGTTTAATGGTGGCCACTTAGAGAGCTTGACTTTCAGGCCATGCACTCCGTGAGCTGTGAGCAGTGAGTCAGGTGAGCCTGGGGTGCAGTACAGTATCAGGGACAGGGCGAGACACAACCAGCGTATCTCCCCCTAGATGTTTTGTGAACCAGCAGGGTTTTTATAACAAGAAGGCAGATATATGGTTATAGTACACAGCCAAACTTGGGCCAGAAAACTTCATCTATTAACAGTGATCTTGGTCCTCCAGTACACACACACACACACACACGAGCATTAAAGTAAACAGTAAAGTTGAATCTGAGTGAGTAAATATTAAAGTAACGGGGAAAGTCTCTCGAGTTTGGTGCTTCTGAGGAAACTTAAAATCAAACTCAGAAATTGGATGAGAAATGATAGCAGAAGTACACTGGGGCTGTCTCGACAAAGTAATTGGATTGGGGAACTTTTAAAGTGTCGTTGTAAGGATATTGGTGCACTGCTTACAGGGTGAGTATGGTATATATAGTTCGTGGATAAACCGACGAGTGAACACACCACTTCAATCTTTACACTACCAAATATATTTCAAGATATCAAAAATAGAAGTAGGAGAGAGTTTAGTCTCACTGTATAAGGAAACAGTTTGATAATAATGTGGAGGTTCACTTGAAGACAAACTAACAAACTCCACAGATGACACTTATACACAAGAACTATTGAATTTTTTTTTTACCAGGATGAGCTAAGACAAGTGTCCTGTTCCCTCAGAGGTTATATGACATACTGTACGGGAAACACTTTGTGGCAGGGAGTTAGACAAAGTGTTTGGTGGGATAGAAATTTAACACGTCAGTCAATTACCCTTCCTAACATCCTGATAGATTAATTAAGGCTGCAACTATCATGACAATTGACTCCCTCGATCTAAAACCAAGGAAGGTGATGGAAAAATCCTGAGAATGTGTAATGCTGGAAATTTTCTGCAAAGGATGTTATTGTTCACTGTTTTGAAGGCCTTTTTTTTCTGCGTTGAATAGAGGAGGTGAAGTGCCCCACAGTCCACAATGTCCCAACACCTCACCCAGGCCACAATGCTCCGACACCTCACCCAGGCCACAGTGCTCCAACACCTCACCCAGGCCACAATGCTCCAACACCACATCCAGGCCACAATGCTCCAACACCACACCCAGGCCACAATGCTCCAACACCACACCCAGGCCACAATGCTCCAACACCACACCCAGGCCACAATCTCCGACACCTCACCCAGGCCACAATGCTCCAACACCACATCCAGGCCACAATGCTCCAACACTCACCCAGGCCACAGTGCTCCAACACCTCACCCAGGCCACAGTGCTCCAACACCACACCCAGGCCACAGTGATCCAACACCACACCCAGGCCACAGTGCTCCAACACACACCCAGGCCACAGTGCTCCAACACCTCACCCAGGCCACAGTGCTCCAACACCTCACCCAGGCCACAGTGCTCCAACACCTCACCCAGGCCACAGTGCTCCAACACCACACCCAGGCCACAGTGCTCCAACACCTCACCCAGGCCACAGTATCCCACCTGAGAGCTCACATGATTCACATAAATGGTTAACAACAAACTCTGAACATTAACTCAAAGCTTCATTGAAATTTTTTTGGCTAAGTCTCAGACAAAACTTGACATGGTGACACTTGCAGCAAAGGTGTAACTGTCAACTGAACAAACAATGTATCCTGGTTTCATGGTAGAATGTTTAGAGATGATAATAATGAAGATTGAAAACATTGCATACTTAAAATCAACACCAGATAATTTATTATATATAACATGAGTCCCTTCACAAAACAATAAATCAACATGTGTTCAATTTTGTGTTAAGAATCATTAGTTACTAACCAAACCAAACCAAAACTAACCAAACCATTTATGAAGAATTTGATCAAAACTATTGGTGTGATTTCAAGAAGCGATGCGTGTACTGAGAGGATCTAAGACTGCCGATGAGTCCAACACTAAATGGAACCAGGCAGTGTGATGACTCGTGCATGGGCCGGGTGTGTGGGGATGGTTGAGAGCCTCTTCAGTATCCCTGGAATTGCCCAAAGTTCCCCGTCAACAAACTCCTCCAGTGAAGGTGGAAAGTTTCCCAAATCTCTTATCAAGTTCTGGTGGTCTGTGGCAAAGAACAAGATCAACAGGATCTTAAGTGTTTCAACAAGCAGCCAAACCTTACGTTCTTGTTGAGTTCTGACGAAGGCGGTGATGAGGATCTGGTATATCCAGACTTAAGATAAAGATGTTCTTTGCTGACATCCACGATTCATTTTTGAAGGCTGAGGTCACTGCTAGTGCCTTCGTGAGCTCTATGTAAAATGATGTCGAGGGCTACGATTTGTGATTTGACGGACGGATATGGTTTCTTGGGACCCGATTCCGTCAAAAAACTCGCCGCCGTACCTAATTGAGCAACCTCTGTCTCTGCCAGAGTTTCATTGCACCTACGATCACACAGGATGGTACCAGTGGCCTCCCGCAACAGCCGTCTACACCTACAGATCATCCAGGACAACGAACTTGTTAAATTTCAATTATATAAAATTGTATAAATAATTACATATAGGAATTACAATTAAAATCTTTACCCATGTAAGACACCACACAACACCTCTACCTCACTCACTTATTCATTTCACTCACCTATAGTGACAATCTAGCTCACAGTCATTCACTTACTCATTGATCCAAGCGCCTGGTTTAGCCACCTGTGGATCAGACGCCACCTCGTCAGACAATGGCAGGAGAGTCTACATGGCTGGGACAGACAAAGTCATCGCATCTTGCCGAAAATCTTTATACGATGACCACGTGAACAAATTCCTTGCATCATCACCAGGAGGCTTGTCCAGCTCGGCTCCCACAGTCTCAACCCAACCTGCTTACTGTAACTCCTCCCCTGGGAGAGTTACTATTTTAGGGGAGAATTCTTTTCTTTTAGACACGGCAGAGTGGGATTCAAGTGATGGCTTAAGTTTGGAACAAGTGTGAGCTCCAAAGGGAGAAAGGACTAGACTGAAATTTGGGGAGATCCACCGACCTCACTTGTTGTTGTATACAGTGTGGCTCTCAGCAGGCGGGAACTGGATCAAGGTGTTGCCTTTACCAGACAACGATGATTCACTTGTTCTCGACGATGGACTGTGATCAAGGCTGTCTCGGTCTACCAGTGAAATCCCTTCCTCACAGGCCTGCAGGATAAGAGCTTGAAACAATGACCTCTTGTGTTTGTAGCGTCTGATAACCTCCAACATAGTTCTCCCACATAGTCCTACCACATAGTCTCCCCACACAGTTCTCCCACACAGTCCCCACATAGTCCCCCCACACAGATATGAGAAGAAGATGGGGAAATGAGAGAAATATCCGGCCGACCGATATACGATCATAAGTTTGTCGAGGACCCGGGGCGTGAATATATTGAGAGAATCGGAAGGTGGGCGTGTAGACGTGATCACACACACACACACACACACACACACACACACACACACACACACACACGCACACACACACACACACACACACACACACACACACACACACACACACACACACACACACACACACACACACACACACACACACACACACACACACACACACACACACACACACACACACACATACGATAAAGGGCTAACTATAACATCCTCTGCCACGTAACCTATTTCCTCTACATGATTAGATATCCAGCGTCGTGGTCTCCCCTGTGTGGTATTAATGCGGCCCCTCCTGACCCGCTATGGCTGACCATTAAGCGGCTTAACAGGCAATTTGTTGAAGGTGTAGAAACTTTTACCACCACAACCCTTCCACACCTGTTGGTAACGAGCTGTGTAAGGCTGTGTCATGGTGTAGAAACTGTCACCACCACCACAACACCCACACCTGTTGGTAACGAGCTGTGTTGTGTCATGGTGTAGAAACTGCGCCTACCACCACAACACCCACACCTGTTGGTAACGAGTGTGTAACGCTGTGTCATGGTGTGAAACTGTCACCACCACCACAACACCCACACCTGTTGGCAACGATTGTAATGCTGTGTCATGGTGTAGAAAACTACCACCACCACACCTGCTGCCAACGAGCTGTAATGCGGTCATGTAGAAACTGTTACCACCACCACAACACCCACACCTGTTGGTTAACGAGCTATGTAACGCTGTGTTATGGTGTAGAAACCACCACCACCACAACACACACCTGTTGGTAACAGCTGTGTA